>NC_054878.1:332500-425000 GCF_018320785.1 Cheilinus undulatus
GAGGGACTGGAGGTCATTATTAGAGGGACTGGAGGTCATTATTAGAGGGACTGGAGGTCGTTATTAGAGGGACTGGAGGTCATTATTAGAGACGGGAGGTCATTATTAGAGGGACTGGAGGTCATTATTAGAGGGACTGGAGGTCATTATTAGAGGGACTGGAGGTCATTATTAGAGGGACTGGAGGTCGTTATTAGAGGGACTGGAGGTCATTATTAGAGGGACTGGAGGTCATTATTAGAGACTGGAGGTCATTATTAGAGGGACTGGAGGTCATTATTAGAGGGACTGGAGGTCATTATTAGAGACAGGAGGTCATTATTAGAGGGACTGGAGGTCATTATTAGAGGGACTGGAGGTCGTTATTAGAGGGACTGGAGGTCATTATTAGAGACAGGAGGTCATTATTAGAGACAGGAGGTCATTATTAGAGACAGGAGGTCATTATTAGAGGGACTGGAGGTCATTATTAGAGGGACTGGAGGTCATTATTAGAGACAGGAGGTCATTATTAGAGACAGGAGGTCATTATTAGAGGGACCGGAGGTCGTTATTAGAGGGACCGGAGGTCATTATTAGAGGGACTGGAGGTCATTATTAGAGACAGGAGGTCATTATTAGAGACAGGAGGTCATTATTAGAGACAGGAGGTCATTATTAGAGGGACTGGAGGTCGTTATTAGAGGGACTGGAGGTCATTATTAGAGACAGGAGGTCATTATTAGAGACAGGAGGTCATTATTAGAGACAGGAGGTCATTATTAGAGGGACTGGAGGTCATTATTAGAGGGACTGGAGGTCGTTATTAGAGGGACTGGAGGTCATTATTAGAGACAGGAGGTCATTATTAGAGACAGGAGGTCATTATTAGAGACAGGAGGTCATTATTAGAGGGACTGGAGGTCATTATTAGAGGGACTGGAGGTCATTATTAGAGACAGGAGGTCATTATTAGAGGGACCGGAGGTCGTTATTAGAGGGACTGGAGGTCATTATTAGAGGGACTGGAGGTCATTATTAGAGGGACTGGAGGTCATTATTAGAGACAGGAGGTCATTATTAGAGGGACTGGAGGTCATTATTAGAGACAGGAGGTCATTATTAGAGGGACCGGAGGTCGTTATTAGAGGGACCGGAGGTCATTATTAGAGGGACTGGAGGTCATTATTAGAGACAGGAGGTCATTATTAGAGACAGGAGGTCATTATTAGAGACAGGAGGTCATTATTAGAGGGACTGGAGGTCATTATTAGAGGGACTGGAGGTCATTATTAGAGACAGGAGGTCATTATTAGAGACAGGAGGTCATCATTAGAGACAGGAGGTCATTATTAGAGGGACTGGAGGTCATTATTAGAGACAGGAGGTCATTATTAGAGGGACTGGAGGTCATTATTAGAGGGACTGGAGGTCATTATTAGAGACAGGAGGTCATTATTAGAGGGACCGGAGGTCGTTGTTAGAGGGACCGGAGGTCATTATTAGAGGGACCGGAGGTCATTATTAGAGGGACTGGAGGTCATTATTAGAGACAGGAGGTCATTATTAGAGACAGGAGGTCATTATTAGAGACAGGAGGTCATTATTAGAGGGACTGGAGGTCATTATTAGAGGGACTGGAGGTCATTATTAGAGACAGGAGGTCATAGGGTTAGGGTTAGGGACCTAATTCATGAACACAGCAGACATTTTTTAGACCTCCGTTCTTCTCTTTCTAACTCCTGCTGCTCTAACACCTCTGAGTGATGAACATGTTAAACTTCTTTGTTTTTCTGCTTTCCCTCAGAGTGATGACGCAGGAGCGGCTGTGGCAGCAGCCATGTTGGGGGCTGCTGGGAACGCTGGGGCAAAATCAGAAGCCAGAGGAAACGGCCCTCTTCCTGGAGGGGGCGGGCTTATGGAAGAGATGAGCGCCCTGTTGGCCAGGAGGTAGAGTCACATCACAGACTGGAACTTTAAAGCAGAGTGACCCTGAATTTCAGACATTCAGATGTGTGCGGTACGACTCAGTTGGAAGTCATGTTGAATTTTGGTGTGATTGTGTTGACGGTTGACCACAGCCTGATCAGCTGATCACGCCACAGATTCCTGGCATGTTTGATATTTTGGTTAACTCCATAGTCAGAGCAGAGCCATGAGCTAAATCCACAACTTTATTTATGACTGAGCTTCTAGTTTTGTTTGTTGGCATCAGGGGTCCACAGATACCAGTGTGAAGGTGTGACGGCACAGACGGTGGTTAGGTTAGCCCCATGTATGCTGGCAGTCCAGGTTCAAGTCCGGCTTGTGGCTCCTTTCCAGCATGTGTCTTCCCAAATCTCTCAACCCTGTTCCCGACTGTGTTCACTGTCCTCTTCTCTCCCAAAATCATACTCTCACCCTGAAAATTCAGCAAATTCCTGCTGTCTACAGCTGAGATGCAGAAGAGCTACCAATCCGGTGACAGATTTCCCCACAGTAGAGAAATATCAGACAAAAACGCTTTTACATTTTAGTGTCATTTCAGTAACTAAACGTACTTTTCATCAGAGTTTTGTCAACAGAGATCTATTTCTAACCTGTCTTAGTCTTGCCTTCCTCGTGGACAAAAGGTAGTCTGCGAATATTTTAGTCAGAGTGAGAGAAATTCTCACTGTCTGATTCTGATACCAGCGTCAGGGATCAGTGCTAATACTGGGCCCACTCCTCCTACTCGCACTCAGAAAAACTGCAGTATAAGGTTAGCCTCTCATTATTTGAGTTGGCAGGCAAAGTTATAGCCATGTCTGATGTTTGGTGAATTTTTCGCATAATTTAGGATGCTAAAAGTGAAGTACACTACGAACTATGCACTTCTATACTGTAAGAGGAGAGGTCAGGGGTGCCCAAACACAGGTACTCATACTTGGTCTGAAGAAAGCGGCTTCTCTTCTGGTGATGCTCTGTGTGTCTGAGAGAGATGGTGAGTTTTGTTGCTGTCTGCAGATGTTTGAGTGTGAAACCGAGACAGCAGATTTGTCTTCAGCCTCGGTGTGTGAGACTTTTCTAAGGAAACTTCACTGACATTCATCACAGTCCATCTCAACTTCTCTTGTACAGTGTGAGCGCTCAGTTTTTAAAGTTAGGTCAGTAGCACTCAGTTTAAAGCTTTAGGTCTTCGTTGCATCTATGTATTATTCATTTTTATTTAAGCAGGTTGGTCCCATTGAGATTAGAAACCTCTTTTCAAGGGAGACCTGGCCAAGACCGGCAGCAGCAAAAACACAACGTTACAGACGGGAATACAGAGAGAGACAAAGTACAATTTACAAAGCACAACATGTTGGATTTAAACCGTCTATGATCCATATCCATCCATACTGATATATCAGATATCGGCAAAATCCGATGTTGTGCACCCTTAACTGGCTGGAAGGAGTCATATCATAGTTTTATTTGCTGATGTTGCTGTCCTGTGTAAACAGTCTGATTCCTCATGGTCTGAGGTGTTCACCGCATCATTCACCACCCTCCCTCTCCCTCCCAGGCTTCCATTCTGTCCGCCGTCCTGTCTCAGTGAAGGCATTTAAGCCCAAAAATAATTATTTAAAAGACTAAGCTTGTGGTCAGCGATACCAGTGGGATGTCCTTTATCCTCTGACTGAATGTGGTCTCTTCTCTTACAGAAGAAGAATTGCAGAGAAGGGCTCATCACCTGAACCCGACCAGAGATCAGTGAGTATCAGAGCCTCTCTGTCGTCTGTCGGTGAAATCTGCATGTTCTTCAGCTCAGAAATGTCTCTATGTCGTTGTCACTGAGATCAGACAGTGGCTACTGTGTGTCCGAGCGTGTTCGACATTCTCTACATTCCTGTGGGCGATGACTCCTTAACCTGGCAGTGCTGGATCCTTCTGAGAGCTGCAGCTCTGTGTGTGTGCCAGGCTGTCGTCACCACTTTAACGTAGTCTAACTGCACTGAAACAACACTTTATTAAAAAGGCCAGACTAGAAACAGTCTTTCTCATCATATGTTGGTGTTTCTCTGTTTTTATGAACTGTTTTTTTTTTTTTTTCCATCACCATCTTCTTTTCATTCCTGTAATTTTCTCAGTAATCCAACCCTTTTGTGCTTTTCTTTTTCCAAGCTCTAAATCAATAAAACACTTTCTGCCCATATTCATATAAAAATCACTAACGGCGCTAAAAAGGCCCATAATTCCTCACTTCTGTTCCACCTCCCTCAAACCTCAACAATAAACAGCACAGAAATATTTCAGAGTGAGTGTTTGGGGTTTTTAGACTCTAAAGTAAAAGTTTTCTGTCAGAAGGGAACTGTTCCACCTCAGGTACAGGTTAAAGGTTCTGTCATGAAAAACTCATTCAAATAAAATTCATGAATTTCACTTTTTCTGATGTTTTAACATTTCTTAAACAGATAGCTGGTTATTTGGTAAAATACCGAACCAACTGCCTTGAGTTAATCTGATGCTGTAGCAGTTTATTTAACATAAAGTTGATAGCTGCTCTATGCTAACCCGTCACATCAGCGATGAGCTGGAGGTTTCACTGCTGTAGGACAACTCTGCTTCAGTGGTGCCATGAATTCTAGATGTTTTTAAAAACAGGTCCGACAGACACAGAGCCGGGAAAGAGAAGTAAACAAATCACTGAAATACAGAGAAACAGCTGATGTAAAGCTTTGGATGAACAAAACTCTGTTTGAATCCAGTTTAACACCCATCTCTGATAAACCAGGCTGCATGTGCTGCTCTCAGGTCATTATTAGATCAGAAAACTCGATTGGTGAGTCTGTGTCTTTAGAAAAGAGTGTGGATCTCTGTCCAGTCCAGTTGTTCCTAATTTAAGCAGACATCAGTCTTTTTACCCCCATTTTCAGCCACTCCCCACTGAACAGAGAGCGTTGTTTTAAAGGTTCAGCCGCTCGGCCTGGCAGAGCCGTCCTGAAAGTGCAAACCCTTTACTTTGACGGTTGCTGTTTAAAGACATCCGGGTTGTAGAAAACCTCCATAAACACAAATCTGTGACCCTCTGATTGTGCCTCATCTTTGACCTTTGAACCTTCTCTGTCCCTTCAACAGGAGGAGGGCGAGATGAACACGACTCCTAAAATGTCAGCCTGTAGCACGCCAGGTAAGAGTCAGAGTCATCCTCATAAGACAGGCAGAGACGAGCCGAGTCAGCATTAATCTAGACTCAATCTTAAAGTTTAGGATGTTCGTTCAGGATAAGGACTACTTTAAATGTACCCGCCTAGCTGTAGCCATGGTGCTTTCTTAGTATCTGCTGTTTATTTTTGCAGACATGCCCAGGAAGCCATGGGAAAGAACAAACACCATGAACGGTAGCAAATCTCCAGTCATTGGAAGGTACCGTGGACTTCTACCTTCTCTTCCTCTGAATCCTTTAAATTCATTTCTTATCCACGTTATCTCCTAGAGAGTGGTCGCTCCAGTTGTTTCTAACATATTCTCCATCTCTACCGCTCATCTGAATGCTAGCAGCTACTAAGTGTCATTTTCTTGGTCAAAGACTCCTCAGGAGGATTTTACAGCATTAGCATTGGCTAGCGTTAGCATGATGCACCGCTGGGGCCGTTCAGCACTGGCTAACATCACTAAAGCTTATGTTGCCTTCATGACCACTGTAAGCTGAGGCGTCTGTGTGCGAATGGAGAACAGCGTAGCATCAAATACAAGCCTGGCTGTTAGTCTAGGCCTCACATGTTTGATCCTGCAGCATTTTAGGGGTTTAAGTGCCAAACTCTGGATGGCATCCATCTGCTAATCTGTAGGTAACAGGACATCTTTGAGATAATTAACCTGTGTAACCTTTATCAAATATAAAAGCTCAGAACAGGACTATCAACAATTAATGCAGTTAACTCAGTTAATCATCAGCTGTGTTAGTGAGGCGGTGTCAGGGCCGGTCCTCAGCCACTGTTAACGCCAACAGCCGGCCAGTCAGAGCACCTCCTCCCACTGTTTACTGTTGCTAGGTTACAACAGCTGACGGCTGCTCACCTCGTGAGCGTGAGCATGAAAACTCTGAGTCCAGCAGCTCTGCTTGGAAACCTTACCCTGAAAAAGACGAACCAGATCAGATTCTCATTTGCCGCTGTTGTTGACAGAGCTGTGTCAGATGCCCCGCCTCTACTTGATTTTGATTGGCTAAGGAGGGAGAAGTGGCATTGATGAATGCAGCGCTGGTGTTTTTGCACTCAGGCCTCTGAGCCTGTGATTGTTTTGGCAGCTTTTTAACCCTTTAAAGCCTGATAACTCTAACAATAGCCATAAAATTTCTCTTTTTTGGAATTAAAAAGTTTATTTAACCTTACATCAAAATCCACAGAAAGAAAAATCGCCATAAAATTTAACATATATGTTTTTTGTATCACATTTGATACACAAGGAGTATTTGGCAACTGATAATCTACTTTAGGGCATTTTTATCATTTTTCAGATTGTATTCAGAGGTTTTTAAGTAATTTATTGATCATATTGATTAGATAGAGCTATCACAAAAGTATGTATCAAATATGATACAACGGGCTTTAAGGGGTTAAATTTAGCCCTGGTCCTTAAATTAAAGTTCCTTGATATGTAAAAATAATATAAATGTACAGCAAATAAATAATCCATCAGTACTTGAATTAATCTTAGATATTCTGACATCCCTTCAGTGCTTTCCAGCAGATTTCTGCCTGTTTTTACTGATAATGACCACGGTGGATCGCACCGCAGTGCGGTTCGAAACAACTGGGCCTAATGTGAAAGCGCCCTAAAATCAAACAGCGCTGAGCTCCTGGTCCGTGTGTAACAGGAAGGTCAAGTTCAGACACACCAAAGTTCAGAATGTAGTCAGAAATCACTCTGCTATCGATGTGGATAGAAAGGCCTCCAGATTGTTCCCATTTTTGTCTTTTATTTGTCACCTTTGGTGTTCAAAGGCCTTTAGTCTCATCTTCCTCACAGAAAAAAACACTGGCACTTTTAGTCGGAGCTTTAATGACAAAATGAACACCATACTGAGCTCTTAAACACAGGATTACATTCGACTGAGAAGACCTCCAGTGCAAAGAAAAATGGTGGCTGTGGACACAGGCCCTAAAGCAAGTAAACATGGTTTTATAACTTTTATTGCATATTTTCTTTTGAAATAAAAGTAATTTCCTAACAAGACAAGAAATACAGCACCCTTAAACAAATAATAAAATGAAAGTATAACAGAACAGATCTTTGAAAAAACTCTTCTCTTTATTGTTAATCTGAGCAGTGGTACACAGAGTAGATACACAGAAGATACCACCATATTAACCAGGATTATTAGACATCAGTGAGTCATTTTGTACATGCTCTCCTGCATACTTCTAATGTATAAATGCAGATGTGTTACACAGTGTTTTTGATAGAATAGGCACTCTGACTGTGTAGCTCTAAGTCATCGTTTCAGACCACACTGGTGTAGCACTTATTTAGCCTAACAGTCTAAAAGTCGAGAACTGCTTTGTGACATGAATCTGGTCTTAAAGATGATAACTGTCTGCAGTTTAGAGCATCTTATTTTTTTATTTTTACACTCTATACCGGTCTAAAAGAGGCTTGAAACCTCCTCCTGTCTGTCGGATCACTGAACTGCACTGATGTAGCTGGACAGCCCTGACCAGGACTGATGCTGAGGCTGGGACAGATACAGACAGATCAAAAGTAGTAGTTTGTAAAGTCGGTGTCTCTGCTGCTCACACAGACGAGAGTCTCCGTGGAGAACTCCCATTGGAGCAGATTCCTCTAACAGGTAGAGAGCAAAGGCCCTGGACAGTTTGACGATCTTGCTGAAACAGTCTCCTTTGTTTTCATGGAGGTTTGCTGTGGTGGATGTGCTTTGGTTGGAGGGGTTTCTTTGTCATGCTTGTACCTGTGAATGAATGTGTTGTGTACCACCCCACAGGCCTCTGTCTGCTTGGTTTCTGCCATTTGGTAGAGGATGTCATGTGGTATTTTCTAACCAATCATTGGATGGGTTTCTAATGTAATCCTAGTAATTGTGCATGCATGCTGCTCTGCTTGCTGCTCTATTAACTCCTACTGTACACCCACGCTATCGCGCACACAGACACACCAGCATAAAGTCGAGTGTCCGCCCAGTGGAGAGCAGACTTGGCACAGTTTTATCATCATAGCGCCAAAGCAGATCCAGCCGGCACTCACAGATAAGAGCCTGCTGTGTGCCTTTGTGTGCATGCACACACACAAAGGGCACTTTAATATGTGGCCCACAGAGACCTGCACACTCTCAGACCTGTCAGAGCACATGAACTCATACCACTGCACAAGTTTATGCACTAGTCTTAACTTTTGTATGCCAGTGATTATATCTTAAACTCTAACCTGAGTCGGGCTCAGGGAAGATCCTGCAGTCGCAATAAAAGAGCAAAAACAAACTTCTTATTACCATTTGAGACTCAGAGCTCCTGAATGACCTGAGATGGAGCTCATTTCCTTCTCATTTACTTCCTTTTCCTGTCGCACTTCCTCCCTTGAAAGTGATCGGCTGAGCTGTGAATTTCCCCTCTAATGATTCTCACCGAGTAAACGGCTTTGAGATAAAAACTACATCTGCTAGGTCTGACTTTAAATGCCTGCATCCTCCGAGACTACTACTTCAGTTTAGACAACTTCAAATATTTAGATATTTAGATAAAATAAAATCTATGAAACCAAGGCACACCTTTAAAATCTCCTCCACAGCAGTAAAGCATTGTGGCATCCGGTCCAGCCCTTTTCAGGATGTTACTGGAGTCCAAAACACGTCTAAGTGTACGGATAATAAAGGAATTTTAAGCCTTTGTTGAAAAGAAAAGTGCTTTTGTTTCTCTATTTTGTCTTTTAAATCAACACTACTAGTACATGGAAGCTCTTTAGTTTTCATGTAACATCAGATATTCCTGATGAAAGTCTGAGCTAAACAGGATACTTCATTCTCAGCAGAGAGGAAACACAACAATCGAAACACCTGCGGAGATCAAACTGAAATATTTAACTCATCAGATCTGATAGCTGAGACCTCAGTGTGTGTTGGCGTGTGTGTGTGTGTGTGTTTACATGCATGTCTCAGTGTGTGTCTTTGCCCCAGAATGTGCATGCAGCATCAAGGATTTGCTTTCAAGCTGCAGTTTTTATGTTTGTTTTAAATCCAACGTTTTATTCAGTCGTGGTCTGACTGAAGCACCTGAATGCAATGATGATGCGTGACCAAATATTTTTTCCTTATAGGTTTTTTTTTTTTTTTCATTTCCTTGATTTTTTAAGGTTGATTTTTACTCTTTAAGCTCTTTGGTTCCATTCAAACCATCTAGAGTGTTCCTGGTGTGAAAGCTGTCAGTCAAACTTTAGTGAGGACAGAACCAGGAGTGCTTTAAACATGAGCACAGCGCTAAGCAGCATCAGCAGGAATGACTTCCTTTTATCAGGCAGAAACCTGGAGCTGAACCAGACTCAGGATGAAGCCGTCTGCTACACAGTTAGTTTAGTTTGGCAGTCTCTCTGAGACATTCAAACCAGTACCTGGTCGATGTGTGGTAGGAATATGTGTGTTTATATGAATGAATTTGTGACACTAATGTAGTGCTTTTTCCCCTCTTACATCCTCAGTCTTTCTCTTTCTTTTGCACAGGGCTAAACTCCTCTGTCTGTCTCTCTTACAGACCTAAATCCACTCCGACACCCACTGCATCCTTAAGTGCCAACGGTGTGCCAACAGAAGCAGTTGACTATGACAGATTGAAACAGGTAAGGGAGCACTCAAGGTTTATTTTTATTTCATGGGCCTGTATTGAAACTGTTGTATTTGGAGCTGGTTATTTAAGATGACAATCAGTGGTGGCATTCATTGCAACCATAGAAATATCATCAGAAGTTCTGCTCTTTCACTGGCAGTCAGGTCGGCTATGCGGTACGCGGCTGGCCTGCGGCTCCTTTCCTGCAGGTCTCTCCACCACTCTCTCATCCCTGTTTCTGACTCTTTCCGCTGTCCTCCTGTCAGCATAAAGTTATTAAAGCCCAAAACATACACATAAAATTCCCATCCTGGTATCATCACAGGAAATATTTCCAAAGCATATTTTGCCTCGTCCCCAGGCCGATAGGACATCCTTATTCTGGCGCCCGGATGTGTGCACAGGTAGTTCACCTGGTGTAGCATTAATGCTACAGCATTGAGGGCTAAGCTGAGTGGCTGGGTTTGCTGCATGACCTCCACTCTCTCCCTCCCCCATCTTTTCAGTCTTGACTTTCCTTATTTGATAAAGACAAGTGAGACAAAATCAAAGATTTATTTTTACACAGACATATTCTGAGTAATTATTAGCCCATTATTCCAAAGTGTGCTTCAGCATTGCCCTGTGCACATAAGGAATTATTTCTGAACATGTTTTCTTGCTAATTCTGCCCCATATTGTGACTCCAGCAGAGAGGGTGTGCACTGACCTGTCCTGTTGTCAGGCAGCTCCTCCCTCTGACCTCTGTGAATGAGCCTGTTAGATAAGTCCACGGTCCGTCACTCCAGCTGCCTATCTGTCACTACGACTGGACTTCACACTGCTCACAGGGCCTGTAGAGACGGAGGCAGCACTCCTCTGTAGGCACTGCGATCATCTGTCTCTGGTTCAGTTTGATCTGCAGGAATAAAACATGAATTATCCACACGCTCCCTCTGTGTGGCTAAATCAGTCTTTAGGCTATAATCTCACAGGGATTCCCTACACAGGGATTAGCCACTCTGACAAGGGATCCCCCTTTGCCAGTTGGCAGGTCCAGCACCAAGCTAAATCCAGAAGCTAAACGTAACTCAGTTAGCATCTCCTTTTAGTGTCATGTGACTAATCAAGGAGAGCCGAGGGTGGAAGTGGGACCTGCCAGGTGGCACAGCAGCGTTATCTCTCTAACCTGAGGGTGGATGTTGATCAGGTTTGATGGGGAAATGACTCGAACTTGTTCTGCTTTTCAGGACATCCTGGATGAAATGAGGAAGGAGCTGTCGAAGCTAAAGGAAGAGCTCATTGATGGTAATTATCACTGACACGGTTTTTAACTATAACCATGACTGATGCATGTCATTCAGAAAGGCAAAGTTTGAATAACTCAAAAACCTCCATCCATACACTCAGAAACATGAGCTGGAAGTTTTCAGCTGCCAGACACAGATACGGTTACTGTAGCAGAGCTGAGCGGGGCACGCACACTGCCTTCAGGATTTCTTCCTAAACCTAACCCCTGGTGGTTCCACCCTTGGAGGCGACTTCAATCAAGCTTTTCTGTTAAATGTTAATGAGTCTTTCACATCACTGGGGAGGAATTTTGACCTTCACTTTGACATCTATCACCCTTGAAATCATTACAAAGCCATTCTAAGATATAAAGTCACTAGTGAAGCACACTGAGGGCCATTACCCACAAATGGAGAAAACTCAGAACCGTGATGAATCTTCCCAGATGAGGCCAGCTAACAAAATGACTCCAAGAGTGCAACGACGACTCATCCAGAAGATCCCAAAAGAACCTAGAACCACATCTAAAGACCTGCAGGCCTCACTCAGTTAAGGTCAAAGTTCATGGCTCAACAATAAGAAAGAGACGGGGCAACAATGGCATCATAGGAGAAATCCAAGGCCACAACCACTGCTGACCAAAAAGAACACAAAGGCTCATCTCATATTTGACTAAAAACATCCTGATGATCCCAAGACTTCTGGGAAATATTCTGTGGACTGACCAGACAGAAGTTTTGGAAGGTGTTCCATCAGGAGTTAAACTAACCGTAAAACAACATCATACTGACCGTCAAACATGGTGTTGGTAGGGTGATGGTCTGAGGTTTCGCTGCTTTAGGACCTGGATCAGTTACCGTAACTGATGGAATTCTGGTCTGTACCAGAAAATCCTGAGGGAGAACGTCCGGCCATCAGTTTGTGAACTCAAGCCCAGGCATACTTGGGATATGGAGCAGGACAGCGATCTGGAAAACACCAACCATGGACTAAATAGACAAAAGGAAGGTTTTGGAGTCAGGGTCCAGATTTAAATCTGATTGAGATGCTTTGGCATGACCTTAAACAGGCCGTTCACGCTGGAAAACAAACAAATGTGGCTAAATTTAAACAATTCTGCAGAGAAGAGTGGGTCAAAATTCCTCCACAGCGATGTGAAAGACTCGTTGACAGTTATTGCAAACAACCCTGGGACTAGGTTTAGAGGGCGATGACTTCCTCTCATAGTGACAGGTTGGTTTGGATGGCTTTTTCCTTAATTAAGGAAATCATCATCTAAAAACTGACTTTTTTATTTACTCAGGTTATCTTTGTCCAATATTTACAGAGCTTAACAAATGTATTGGACCACCACCCAGAGTCAGGTTTCTGCCACAGCTGCCCTAAATTAACAGCATTGGTAATTACCAAAATCATATTTATGTTTCTGCAATGGTTAATACAGCAATATGTAGAAGCTCTTTAACCCAAATGATATAACAGAATTATTATTGTTATCCATGAATTTTCAAATTTACTGATTTACAAAAAAACTGAAAAAATAGTAAAGCACATTAATATTTCTGATGAATGTGTCAGATTATAGTTATTTACTGTCATTCCTGAACAGAAAAATGAGTTTTAGTGGTTGAATGTTATGCTTGATTCATTTCTGACTTCTCAGAAAAGCCCAGTGAGCCGACTCAGATTTGGGTGAATTCAGTTTGAAATTCCTCATTCCTGTTCAAAATGGTAAAACGTGGAGAGCTGACTGAAAATGAAAGAGTCTGCATTAAAGCGCTTCATGATGCTGGATGGTCTCTGAGACAGAGATGACAGCTGGTCTGATACATTTGATAAGCTCTGTAGATGCGTTTAATCTGGAATGTTTAAGTGGACAGAAATGCAAGAAAATCAGAAACCATGGAGGGGATTTCTCTATAAACCACTGTGTGGGTAATGTGGGAAAAGTATTCAGTGCATTATCAGGGATTGATGATCAGTTTGGGTCCTTAAATACCAGCAGGTCCACACTGTGCATTAACAGAACATGTTCAGCGATGACCTGACATCAGAACGCCGCTAGCCTCTTATCCTAAAGTAGCCCATTCATTCTGCCTTCTGTGTGCAGTGAAGCTGCTGGTGATAAGAATGAATGCAGCTAAATTAGCCACAAGCTAAAGGGCTAGCAGGGCCTTTTTAACAGCCTTTCACCCCTGATGTTGAGATTAAAATGCTTTATTTAGTAAATTATTTCTGTTGGGTACTTTGAGCATTCAGAATGATTCAGTCCTTTAATAGCAGCAGTACCTCAGGCTGGTGACTCACTAGGCTATTTTTGTATCATGAACATTTTTAAAAACAGGCTCCGTTTAGCTCTGTGGGTACAACATGCGCTCAAATGCAGAGAATAGAGTCCTCAATGCACTGGTAGCAGAAACGGGTCCTTGGCTCTGCATCATTTGGTAGACATCTCCCCCCATTCTCTCTCGTCTCTCTTCAGCACTCCTATCCACATAAAGGCAAAAAGCCCAAAAATTCCAGCTGAACTTTAGCTTCATAATCCTCCAAATAGACACATCACTGCGTGAGGTTTTTAAAAATGTTGTGGCCCAAGCTAAAACAAACTTTCTTTTTTATCCTCAGCAATCAGGGAGGAGCTGGGCAAGTCCAGCACGGCGTAGAGGATCCAAACTCCCCTCTTCAAATATCTACATCCACGTGAGCTGAAAGATGACGGCAGTCATTAAAGACGAGACAATACAACAGCAAACACAATAAAACCAACAGCAGAGTAGAGACAACGATCATATTAGGACTGGGAGAGGACTTTATTTGGGGCAGAGCAGGATTGGACACAACAACAATGGACAGGGTGGGTGGGGGGTGGGAGGCTGTGACTCAGAATCCACTCTACACATCATGTTCCTGCTGCCTCCCCCTCCCCCACCCCCCCTCTGGCTGAGGGCATCGCATCCTGGAGGACAGTGCACAGTCTGAAAGAGAAGCGAATGTCTTTATGCAAAGATGATTTCTCTTTTTGTCCTATAAGAATAGCGGACTCTTCTGTATTAACCATGGGTGCAGACATGAACAGTAGCATTGATGCTGACCATTTACTACCAAGAGAGACACAAAGACAGTAGGGATGGAGAATACAGACCCTTTTTTCCCATAATGCCATAGGGGTAGCGTGTATGTGTGCGTGTGAGTGAGAGAGAGAGTGAATGTGGGACTGATCGTCTCTGGTGACGTCCACCACTGCAGGACACTGTAAAGCTCGTCTTCCTCAAATACTATTTTAACCTGAAAATGTACAAAAGAGAGAAAACGTTATTTAGAAAAAAACCTATCAACCATGTCTGTTTCTGTGTCCCACTCTGGCCATATCAAGTAGATGGGTGATCTTTACAGCGGCTGCTCTCTCGGCTGAAGGCGTCTCCTTCCTACAGAGAGCGACCTACGGAGATGTTTCTTTACTAGTGATGTACCGAGCACACTGATCCCAGATCTGCTGTGCTGATACTGAAGCCATCAGACTGATATTCCTCACTGTGACAATGACATTTAAGGCGGCATCAGGTTTCTCCAACTCTGTTAAACAACTTTAAATAAAGAGAAATAATCTGCACTCCCTGCCCTCGGCTGAACCCTCGTAGAAGAAATGCTGTGACTGCTTTGTCCCAGTGTTGGTCGACTAAAGCTGTGACAGAGAGCTGAAAATAGATCTCTGGTGATAAAAACTCTGATGATAGTTAGTAGAGGTAGTTTTGTTAAGGTAAACAGGACTAAAATGTTAGCGCTGGACTGTTGATTTAAGCCCCTGCTATTCTTCCACTGTGCTGGTTTAAGGAGATGTTTAGACTAAAATTAGACACGTAACATGGATGGACTAAAACTACCAAATAAAAATGACCGAATCGTAGGGCTATCAAGATCAGTCTCATCATTCGTATTGACATGACATCCACAAATAGGGAACTAAGTTTTTTTAATCATGATTAATTTGATGATTCATCGTCCCTTTAGCCTACGTTGGTTAATCCATGTCAGCCGTGTAAAATAAGTCCACCGCTGCTCCTTAATGTCTCATTTCACTTTAAAAACTCAGAGACAGCACAGTGGACGAGTCAGAAGTCATCCAAACCTTGTGTTTTTCCTTTAAAATCCATCAAAAGTTCCTTTTTTCACAGTTGAGTTCATGTTAAAACTAAAAAGCAGATCTGTTCACACACAGCAGCTGGCTGAGAGAACCAGAGAACATTTCAGTTTAAATCTAAGGCAACATTTAAAACAGATTAAATTATTCACCACTGGTTCAGTATGAAGGTTTGTGACAAGTTTAAACTTGTAACAGCCTCAAAAAGCCGGCCAGTTCACACCGCTGCAGCTGGGAGAGACGATGGATGGTTTCCATGGCAACGTTTCTGGTCTTATTTACAATAAGGATGCTAAAACATTGGGCTCATAATGTCAGACTTCTTTACATAATTTTTAGCTTGAAAAGGAGCTGAATGCTTCTGATTCAACACATTTTTAATAATCCATCTTCAGCAGGCTCAGTCATCAGGACTTTCAGGGGTCCAGGTCTGAGAGCAGGCCCGGCTCCAGGTCTCTGTGCCATTACATCCGTTACCGAGCTGATAAATGTTCCAGTGCTTTACTGTAGAGGTCGAGCAGAGCGTCTTTAGAAAGTATTTGCATGTTGAGGTTCCAGGTAGTGATGGGCGCTTTGGTAATAATGTGATTATACTGAAGGATAGTGTGGTAGCAATGATGGTAGATACATGGATGGTGTAGTGAGTCTGCCTGCCTGGTTATCAAGTAAATCTACAGAATGATGAGAGTGGTGAAGTGTGTATTTCCCCAACTCAAACATACAAATACCAAGAAGCAGAAAAAACACAACGCCTGAAGTTTTTACAGTACCGCTTTCAAAATAACTTCAGGGTTCCAAAAGTCTACAAAGTTGATAGGGGCACTGTTGCAAACATAAGGCCAAAGGTCATGGCAGCCTTTAATGTGGTGTTGTTGTTGCAGCCTAGGCTGCGATGGCAGTTAGATGAACTGTGCAGCTCTAGCTCCAAGTGTCGCTTTCAGCCCATCTCTGGAAACCAGCTGGCTGTTAGCACAGGATGGAACTGAGCTTTAGAGAGCAGCCCATTGATAGATACCTAATCCAGCTGTCAGACCAGTACCTATACTGGGATCAGGTCGGTACATCCCTAGTTCAGACTGTTGTGTTGGTGGAATAGAGGAGCAGGGCAGCTGGGTGTCAGAAAGCAGCCAGTGTAGCTCTCTACCAAACTTTATCTCCTAACTAAAGTGCTGATCAGCTAACATCCATCACGCTCATCTACCATGGCCAGAAATGTAGATAGGACTGACTTTTTACCCTTCCTGTTCACTTTGATTTGAAGACTCTCACTCCCTTTATTTCTCGTTGTCATTTTGTCACATTTAGGTACGACATGTGGTGCATGTATGGTTCCTTTCTTTGTTTGTTGAGGGTCACAAGTCTGCCAAGAAATTGCATCACCCATCAAATGTTTTATTGTAAGCAATAAGTGTAGCATCTATTTTACAGCCCACCTGCACCAGTCCTCACTCCAACAGACATTTTCCAGTGTCTCTGTCCTTTTTGGCCCCGCTCAGCCCCCGTCTCTTTATGAACTTTATCCAAGATTGATGTCAAACTGAAGGCAAGCATGAAAGAAAACCAGAGCAACACTGTAAGACATGATTTCATGGAGCAACGCTGTTTTAGAATCACCTTTTTGATATTCTTTTCATGAAAACCAAGGGAAGTTTATCTTTAGTCACAGTGGAGCTGAGTTGATTTTCTTTACCCCCCCCCCCTTTTTTTTTTTACTTCATTCATGTGAAATGTGCACCGGAGAAACCTGATGTGTAGAAGACTGGTGTCCAGAAGAGGACACAATTGTGCCATTTACTCTTTCACCAGTGCTTAGTGATGACGCTTTTGGTTCCAACTTTAACTTTTGGCCTTTTGTTCATCAAATCCTTAAACTATATTTATCCTGAAAATGTTCATCGATAAGGGAAGTGTTTTTTCATCCTTTCAGTTGAGTGCTACTTTTGTTTCACTTAAAGCTCAAAGTACAATCAGCCTGACAGGGAAATGTAGGAGCTGAGAGACTGAGGTCCAAATGAACAGGACCTCCACGTTACAGTTCGGTCCTCTCTGAGGTCCTGAGGAGACCGCCATACAATCAGAGGTTATAACTTTCCAACAGCCACTCACAGCAGGTCTGCAGCTGGGATGATCAGCCATCCTCTGATGTACCAGCAGTTAGCGTTAAAACCTCAGCGGCTGTAGGAGAAAGCACAGATTTTTAGCTTCTGCAGCAGAAGTGCATGGATCAAACTGAACTCAAGAGGAGATGCAGTGTAAAAACCACGATCAAACACAGTTAATCCTGATCTTGTAGCACTCATCCGTAAAGTTTGCAGATCAATATTAGGCATGGTGTGTTTAAAAACAGCAACATGTGTGTTAGCAGTCAGGTGAGTTTGGTTCTGCCATCACCACAGGTGTCTGTGTCCACATTACTCTTCTGCTTTAAAAACCTCTGTGTGCCTGATATTTCCCTTCAGAGCAAATAAATAAAAGCATGAAAATGACGTCATGAAGGAAGCGTGTGCTGGCACCAGCAGCAGTAAGAAGAAGTCACAGTCGTGTCTCCACCGCCATGGTTGTTGACAGCGCTGATAGAATGTCAGCTGGTAGCGCTGTGAGCACGGACAGCTGATGCTGGGGATGGGACTTTAGAGTAGTGTCAGCCTTATGGACAGGAACGTCAGCCTCTTACTAATGCTGATTACTGTGGTGTGGTGCTCATCAGGTCTCTAAACTCCAGCTATGAATGAAAAACCAGAGATGATTTGAATCTGAGTGCACATGTAACGTTAACAGTCCAAATGTAGCTCACCATCATTACCGGTGTTGCTCTACTATCATCATTGGTGTTGATCTCAGTTATGAAACATGATTACCTGCTGATTTTACAGCATCTGCATCACATGCATTTATTTAACCTAGACACTCTTAACACACTGAAAAATATAAAGAATAATGCTTTCTAAGGGAGAATAGTTTTCTGCCAAAAGAACACAAACTGAATCATTTACCATGTGACAGAACAGATGGGGTACAGCATGCAGCACGCTATCTAGTCTGAATTTTCTTCTAGGAAGCAAAAGGTGACTGTATTTGAAACTGGATTAATCCCCATCCCCAGCTTTCCTGCTGAACTGCATCACTTTTGTTCTGAATGAATGCCACCTGTGCAGAAATCAGCAGTGAGCACAGGCTCTTAATGCAGCTTTTTATGTGCAACAGTTCCATTTATTTTAGTGCTGCACCGTCTGGTAATAATGTGTTTGGATTATACTAGACAGTTACAGCTATAAGGATTATTATAATGTGTCTACTTGCTTCATGATGGAGGAAAATGTTTTAAAGTACTCCTTTCAAAAATAATATTTTTCCAAAAATGAAAAGTGTTTCCTTTTTGATAGTAAAGACTCAGTCGTGGCCCTATTGCTGACGTGTGTGTAAACCTTTGAGCTATTAGTGAATACTAAAATAACTGCAGCCCTTTAAGTGATTCTGTAATCTAAGCCTGACATCATGATCGCCAGTATGATCAGATTCATTCAGCAGCGCTAGTTTCTATGCTAAAATCGTGATAACTCCTACAGACATGACTTTGAAACCATCAGTTCTTCATCATATTACATTTTCACTTCACTAGAACTGTAGATGAGCTTCAAGAGCTGTGTTCACAGCCTCAGCGGCTGGTCTAGAGTGAAATCAAACCATATGACAGCCTGTTCTGTGTTAATAAAGACCAGCCTGAGTGTCCTGTCTGTCTGTGGCTGTTGGATGGTCTACCTCCACCGTGTTTAAGGGCTTGGACTTCATAGAAATGATTAACCTATCTGAGAAAATATTACCACGACTTTCTCATCAGTTTAAAAAAAGTAGATGTTTGGGTAAGCTTTAGTTCTAGTATCTTCTCTGGTCCGAGGTCTCTTTCAGCTCCTCATCGCCCTTCGTCACATGGAAACACCCAGCCAGGACGCTCCTGTACTGCGTAAAGATTGCACTTTAAGACAAAAACCCACAGAGTTCTCCGACATGCTGTGGCTGCAGATGTTTGGAGCCTCTGTTGACAACGGTGCGGCTATCTCACCAAAGGATTCAACCTCACAGTCTCCTGCTCAACATCATCACTCTCAACAAAGTCGCCTTTCTTATTTTTGTGTCATTTTGTCAGCAGATCTCTGATGATCCAGAAAAGTTGAATCTCTCTGTGAAGCTATGTGGTTTGTGCCTTGTTCCAAAGTTGCATTTACTCTGTTAAAGATGTAGAGATGACTAGTAATAATACCTAGAGACTGCCGTTCTGATCACATGCAGTTATTTTGTTTGCTACTTCTTGTTTTTGATCTGAAGGGAGCGTTTAGTGACCTTGGTACTATTCCTCACCAAGCAAACAGCTCTGTCTGCTTTTTTTTCTTCTTTTTTTAATAAATGTGATTTATTTCTATACTGATGTGAGGTTGCTTTGCTATCAGCTCAGAAATACAATCAAAGGTCTATTAGGGTTCAGAGAGAAGATTTTCTTACCTTAAATGGAGTTTAGTCTGGCTGCAGCGTTCTCCTTCATACCCTTTCCATGTCACACCCGCGTTCAGCAGCTTAACCAGCTTCAGACTGTGTTTGTGAGATCTTCTGTATGTTAATAGAAGACTGCTGATGGAACATTATACTCGTCTGTTAACCCCTTTTCGTTCTGCCGAGGGAACTGATGGAAATGTGAAATAGCAGGAAAATCTGTGGAGATGAAGATGGCTGAGGAAAGTTTGATGAGGGGGTTCCAGACCTTTTCTTTTATCATCTGCATTGTACCATACTGTTCTCATGTTAATTAGTCTTTTCTTACATGCTAACATGTCGTTTTGTTTGAGCAGATTCAATAAAAATTGCAATACAAGACCAGAACGTGTTTGTTTTCAATTACAGTTGCTGTCTTAAACCTTGAACCACACTAAAGCATACTACAACCCTGACTAAACCTAAGATTAGTTTAACAAGGAGACTAAAACCCTGACTAAACCTAAGATTAGTTTAACAAGGAGACTAAAACCCTGACTAAACCTAAGATTAGTGTAATGACGAGACTAAAACCCTGACTAAACCTCAGATTAGTGTAATGACGAGACTACAACCCTGACTAAACCTAAGATTAGTTTAACAAGGAGACTAAAACCCTGACTAAACCTAAGATTAGTTTAACAAGGAGACTAAAACCCTGACTAAACCTAAGATTAGTTTAACAAGGAGACTAAAACCCTGACTAAACCTCAGATTAGTGTAATGACGAGACTACAACCCTGACTAAACCTAAGATTAGTTTAACAAGGAGACTAAAACCCTGACTAAACCTAAGATTAGTTTAACAAGGAGACTAAAACCCTGACTAAACCTAAGATTAGTGTAATGACGAGACTAAAACCCTGACTAAACCTAAGATTAGTTTAACAAGGAGACTAAAACCCTGACTAAACCTAAGATTAGTGTAATGACGAGACTACAACCCTGACTAAACCTAAGATTAGTGTAATGACGAGACTACAACCCTGACTAAACCTAAGATTAGTGTAATGACGAGACTACAACTCTGACTAAACCTAAGATTAGTTTAACAAGGAGACTAAAATTCTGACTAAACCTAAGATTAGTTTAACAAGGAGACTAAAACCCTGACTAAACCTAAGATTAGTTTAACGAGGAGACTAAAACTCTGACTAAACCTAAGATTAGTTTAACAAGGAGACTAAAACCCTGACTAAACCTAAGATTAGTTTAACGAGGAGACTAAAACTCTGACTAAACCTAAGATTAGTTTAACGAGGAGACTAAAACTCTGACTAAACCTCAGATTAGTTTAACAAGGAGACTAAAATTCTGACTAAACCTAAGATTAGTTTAACAAGGAGACTAAAACCCTGACTAAACCTAAGATTAGTTTAACAAGGAGACTAAAACCCTGACTAAACCTAAGATTAGTTTAACAAGGAGACTAAAACCCTGACTAAACCTAAGATTAGTTTAACAAGGAGACTAAAACCCTGACTAAACCTAAGATTAGTGTAATGACGAGACTACAACCCTGACTAAACCTAAGATTAGTGTAATGACGAGACTACAACTCTGACTAAACCTAAGATTAGTTTAACAAGGAGACTACAACCCTGACTAAACCTAAGATTAGTTTAACAAGGAGACTAAAACCCTGACTAAACCTAAGATTAGTTTAACAAGGAGACTAAAACCCTGACTAAACCTAAGATTAGTTTAACAAGGAGACTAAAACCCTGACTAAACCTAAGATTAGTTTAACAAGGAGACTAAAACCCTGACTAAACCTAAGATTAGTGTAATGACGAGACTAAAACCCTGACTAAACCTAAGATTAGTTTAACAAGGAGACTAAAACCCTGACTAAACCTAAGATTAGTTTAACAAGGAGACTAAAACCCTGACTAAACCTAAGATTAGTTTAACAAGGAGACTAAAACCCTGACTAAACCTAAGAGTAGTTTAACAAGATGCCTAAAACCCTGACTAAACCTAAGACTAGTTTAAGGAGACTAAAACCCTGACTAAACCTAAGATTAGTTTAACAAGGAGACTAAAACCCTGACTAAACCTAAGATTAGTTTAACAAGGAGACTAAAACCCTGACTAAACCTAAGATTAGTTTAACGAGGAGACTAAAACTCTGACTAAACCTAAGACTAGTTTAACAAGGAGACTAAACCCTGACTAAACCTAAGATTAGTTTAACAAGGAGACTAAAACCCTGACTAAACCTAAGATTAGTTTAACAAGGAGACTAAAACCCTGACTAAACCTAAGATTAGTTTAACAAGGAGACTAAAACCCTGACTAAACCTAAGATTAGTTTAACAAGGAGACTGAAACCCTGACTAAACCTAAGATTAGTGTAATGACGAGACTAAAACCCTGACTAAACCTAAGATTAGTTTAACAAGGAGACTAAAACCCTGACTAAACCTAAGATTAGTTTAACAAGGAGACTAAAACCCTGACTAAACCTAAGATTAGTTTAACAAGGAGACTAAAACCCTGACTAAACCTAAGATTAGTTTAACAAGGAGACTGAAACCCTGACTAAACCTAAGACTAGTTTAACAAGGAGACTAAAACCCTGACTAAACCTAAGATTAGTTTGACGAGGAGACTAAAACCCTGACTAAACCTAAGATTAGTTTAACAAGGAGACTAAAACCCTGACTAAACCTAAGATTAGTTTAACAAGGAGACTAAAACCCTGACTAAACCTAAGATTAGTTTAACGAGGAGACTAAAACTCTGACTAAACCTAAGACTAGTTTAACAAGGAGACTAAAACCCTGACTAAACCTAAGATTAGTTTAACAAGGAGACTAAAACCCTGACTAAACCTAAGATTAGTTTAACAAGGAGACTAAAACCCTGACTAAACCTAAGATTAGTTTAAGAAGGAGACTAAAACCTGACTAAACCTAAGATTAGTTTAACAAAGAGATTAAAACCCTGACTAAACCTCAGATTAGTTTAACAAGGAGACTAAAACCCTGACTAAACCTAAGATTAGTTTAACGAGGAGACTAAAACTCTGACTAAACCTAAGATTAGTTTAACGAGGAGACTAAAACTCTGACTAAACCTCAGATTAGTTTAAAAAGGAGACTAAAAAACTGAGTAAGACTAAGTTTAGTTTAACGAGACTACAACTCTGACTAAACCTAAGATTAGTTTAACAAGGAGACTACAACCCTGACTAAACCTAAGATTAGTTTAACAAGGAGACTAAAACCCTGACTAAACCTAAGATTAGTTTAACAAGGAGACTAAAACCCTGACTAAACCTAAGATTAGTGTAATGACGAGACTAAAACCCTGACTAAACCTAAGATTAGTTTAACAAGGAGACTAAAACCCTGACTAAACCTAAGATTAGTTTAACAAGGAGACTGAAACCCTGACTAAACCTAAGATTAGTGTAATGACGAGACTAAAACCCTGACTAAACCTAAGATTAGTTTAACAAGGAGACTAAAACCCTGACTAAACCTAAGATTAGTTTAACAAGATGCCTAAAACCCTGACTAAACCTAAGACTAGTTTAACAAGGAGACTAAAACCCTGACTAAACCTAAGATTAGTTTAACAAGGAGACTAAAACCCTGACTAAACCTAAGACTAGTTTGACAAGGAGACTAAAACCCTGACTAAACCTAAGATAAGTTTAACAAGGAGACTAAAACCCTGACTAAACCTAAGATTAGTTTAACAAGGAGACTTAAACCCTGACTAGACCTAAGATTAGTTTAACAAGGAGACTAAAACCCTGACTAAACCTAAGATTAGTTTAAAAAGGAGACTAAAACCCTGACTAAACCTAAGATTAGTTTAACAAGGAGACTGAAACCCTGACTAAACCTAAGACTAGTTTAACAAGGAGACTAAAACCCTGACTAAACCTAAGATTGGTTTAACAAGGAGACTGAAACCCTGACTAAACCTAAGATTAGTTTAATGAGGAGACTGAAACCCTGACTAAACCTAAGATTAGTTTAACAAAGAGATTAAAACCCTGACTAAACCTAAGATTAGTTTAACAAGGAGACTGAAACCCTGACTAAACCTAAGACTAGTTTAACAAGGAGACTAAAACCCTGACTAAACCTAAGATTAGTTTAACGAGGAGACTAAAACTCTGACTAAACCTCAGATTAGTTTAACAAGGAGACTAAAACCCTGACTAAACCTAAGATTAGTTTAACAAGGAGACTAAAACCCTGACTAAACCTAAGATTAGTTTAACGAGGAGACTAAAACTCTGACTAAACCTCAGATTAGTTTAACAAGGAGACTAAAACCCTGACTAAACCTAAGATTAGTTTAACGAGGAGACTAAAACTCTGACTAAACCTCAGATTAGTTTAACAAGGAGACTAAAACTCTGACTAAACCTAAGATTAGTTTAACAAGGAGACTAAAACCTGACTAAACCTAAGATTAGTTTAACAAGGAGACTAAAATTCTGACTAAACCTAAGATTAGTTTAACCAGGAGACTAAAACACTGACTAAACCTAAGATTAGTTTAACAAGGAGACTAAAACTCTGACTAAACCTAAGATTAGTTTAACAAGGAGACTAAAACCCTGACTAAACCTAAGATTAGTTTAACAAGGAGACTAAAACCCTGACTAAACCTAAGATTAGTTTAACGAGGAGACTAAAACTCTGACTAAACCTCAGATTAGTTTAACAAGGAGACTAAAACTCTGACTAAACCTAAGATTAGTTTAACAAGGAGACTAAAACCCTGACTAAACCTAAGATTAGTTTAACAAGGAGACTAAAACCCTGACTAAACCTAAGATTAGTTTAACAAGGAGACTAAAACCCTGACTAAACCTAAGATTAGTTTAACGAGGAGACTAAAACTCTGACTAAACCTAAGATTAGTTTAACGAGGAGACTAAAACTCTGACTAAACCTAAGATTAGTTTAACAAGGAGACTAAAACCCTGACTAAACCTAAGATTAGTTTAACGAGGAGACTAAAACTCTGACTAAACCTAAGATTAGTTTAACGAGGAGACTAAAACTCTGACTAAACCTCAGATTAGTTTAACAAGGAGACTAAAATTCTGACTAAACCTAAGATTAGTTTAACAAGGAGACTAAAACCCTGACTAAACCTAAGATTAGTTTAACGAGGAGACTAAAACTCTGACTAAACCTAAGATTAGTTTAACAAGGAGACTAAAACTCTGACTTAATTGCCCCACAGCATATATTTACTAAAAAAAAACCAGATTGGGTAGAGAGCATTCAAGGATATATATATATATAGACAAAAGTATTTGGCCACACCTGTTAAATTTTGATTTCAGGTAACCTGGCATGCCAGATGGATTTGTTTCAGTCATCCATCTGGTACACCTCTCATAGACAGCGTGGCAAAAGTATGCTGAAGGCCCTTTTTTATTCCAGCATGACTGTGGCCCAGAGACCAAAGAAGGACTAGAATGACCTGGTTTGATGAGTTTGATGTAGAAGAAGTTGACGGACCCACACAGACCCCTGACTTCAACCCCATCCAGCACCTTTGGGATGAACTGGATTAAATATTGTGAGCCATGCCTTCTCATCCAACATCAACATGATTTGATGTGGTCTTCCACTCCATGGCTGAGTTGCTGTTGTTCCTAAACGCTTCCACTGTCCAATAATGTTACTTACAGCTGACTGTGGAATATCCAGCAGGGAAGAAATTTCAAGAATAATCTTCTGTCAAAGGTGGCATCCACCATAGAACCAAACTTGAAGTCACTGAGCTCCTCAGAACGACCCGTTTAGCATCACAGATGTTTGTAAGCAGAGACTGCAGGGCCAGGTGCTTGATTTTATACACCTGTGGGTGTGATTGAAACATCCAAATTCAATGATGAACAGGTGTGGCCAGTAAAATCTTCTGTGAAGTTTCCCCAAGCTCCTGCCTTGGTTTGGGCTAAGCCTGGACATTTAACTGCTTTGGCTCTTCCGCTGTCAAACACCGATGATGACCTGAAAGAGTCAAACAGAAAACAGTGATGGGTTCTGTAAGGAAGCCTTAAAAATCACTCTAAAGACCGGTATATTTTGCATTATTTCTATTTGTAATCCTGATCCTGTGCTTCTAAGATGTCCACAGTGGCTCTTCTCCCCGGATGCCAAGACCACAGAGCGTCCGATGAAGAGACCGGCCTACAAAGCTCCTGCAGCGATGGGCTCCAAGATGAACTTCCATCCATCAGATATTTGTCCTTTTGCAGTCATAGGCCTCCTCCTCCTGGTCTTCCAATGGGGTAGAGAGTCCCACCTCAAGGCCACGAGGACATGGAGGTTAGACCCAGATCTGGCCTGAGTGTTGTCCTTCCGATGTGGTCCAGGAACTTCAGCTGCTCCCTAAGGTAAATGTAAAGTGCTTTAAGGGGTCAGAAGTCTAGAATAGCACTATTTAAGTCCAGTTCCATGACCATTCACTTTTGCTTTGTCTTTTTAAAAAGTACACTGTATCACAACTGCAGATTTCTGTCAGCTATGTTTTAGTCCATGTTCTTCTCCCAGCCTTGGTGGTTACAGCAGCCGAGTGTCTGCGTGAGGAGCATCGGCCGTGTCTGACAGTCTGACTGCTCCTCACGTTCACACTCAGCCGAAGAGAGCAGGAAGAGGAGGAGCCGCCTAAATAAGACCCTGTGTGTGTGATATGCATGCCTTCTGCAGCACTTCCTCCCTGTGCTGGTGTCTGATCTCTGTGTTCCTGCAGAAAAAGGACAGAAAGAAACTCCTTTATTGCACTCATCTAAATCAACGTTTTGAAATCAGTTTCATTCTTTCACAACAGTTTTTGAGCAACCCTGTTTTTTGCACTAACTTTAGCGTTTATGCTCAGCTGTCTAACATGTAGCTAGCCTTTCCTTTTTTGCTCGCTTGTAAAAAAATGTCAATCAATCAATCAACTTTTATTTGTAGAGCCCCTTACAACACATAAAGTGACCAAAGTGCTTTCCAATAAAATCAAAACATATGAGTAGGAATAATAAAACAATGTAAAACTAATAAAACTACAATAAAACAAATACAAGTGATGTGTCACGACTGAATGTTAAAAGCCAGTTTGAAAAAATAGGTCTTAAGTCTGGATTTAAAAAGGCCAAAGTCCTGATGGTTCTCATGTCTGGGGGCAGCTTATTCCAAAGTCTGGGCCCCGCCACAGAGAAGGCCCGGTCTCCCCAGTGTTTGTATCTGGCTCTGGGCACTTCCAGCAAGAGCTGGTTGGCTGGCCTTAAGGCCCTGTTTGGGACAGACAACAGTTCACACAGATATGCAGGAGCAAGGCCATTAAGAGCTTTAAAAACAAAAAGTAAAATTTTAAAGTCAACTCTCAAAGACACTGGAAGCCAGTGGAGAGAGTAAAGGACAGGGGTGATGTGCTGACATCTAGAGGTGTTTGATAAAAAACGGCGTTCTGCACCAGCTGGAGGCGACTGAGAGAGGACCGGGAGACACCAACATAAAGCACTGCAGTAATCAATTTTAGAGCTGACAAAAGCATGAATTGTTTTGTGAGTAAGTGTAGAGATGAGGGTATTCACCAGAAAAGGTACATCTGAGTATAGTTTTGTCTTTAAAGACATGACTGGCTCATGAGTGCTCATATTTTAGAGCATGTAACACTGCAGCCAAGTATTCACAGCACTTCACTGTTCCAAAATGGATTGAATTCATTTTTACCTCAAAATTCTACACACCATACCCCATAATGCTGAGGTGAAAAAAGAGTGTTTTAATTTTTGCAAATACATTAAAAATGATGATAGTAAAAATCCCATGTACTTAAGTATTCAGAGCCATGACAGTCAAAGCTGAGCTCAGGTTCATCCTGTGTCCACTGATCCTCCTTCAGATGTTTCCACACCTCCTCTGCAGCTCTGCCTCTCAGACACCCTGAAGATTCAGACGGAAACCTGGACCCCTAATCTGACCCCTCACTGTCTGCCTCAGAAAGATCAGTAACTCTGTACATTACCTGACTTAGAACAATAAACTTGATGTTGCAAATAAAAAACGTAGATATGATTATTGTCTAAAATATATACACTAACTTTTACGGCCTGCACCTTTACGCCAGTGCAACGTCTCCCTGCAGTCACAGTGAGAAGTCGTCTGAACCTTGTGTTACCAAAAATTTCCTTTTTACTGCTCCCTTATTTCCATTTTATTCCATAAAAGGTTTTTTTTTCCAAAGCTCATGGTTTCATATTCAGTCTACCCAAAGCAGCTCAGTTCTGTTGAGAGCCAGAGTCTTTAGTAGGCTCTGTTTTGTCTCCACACTCTAAATTGGCCGTAGGTGTGAATGTGAGCATGCCTGGTTGTCTGTCTTTATGTGTCAGCCCTGCAATTGACTGGTGACCAGTCCAGGGTGTACCCCGCCTCTCGCCCAATGACAGCTGGGATAGCCCCCCCCCCCGACCCGGAATAAGGGGTATAGAAAATGGATGGGATGGATGGATGGATGTTTTGTCTCAAAGTTGCAGTGTTGTTTTTCATTATTTCAATAATTGAAGTGTTCAGGGATTTATGTCCCAGTTTCTTATTTTAGCCCAGTGGGCTGCAGGTCTACACAGGCAAGCCATGAAAGTCATTTACAATAAAAACCACAGAAATTATTTTTCTAAAGACACATTTTAAATGTTTTTGAAATGCTTGATTATACTCTTTAATTTCAAGTCTCAGAAGTTTTAACTGATGCCATGTTTTTGTCATATATTGTGTGTGATTCAGAACAACCAGTGTCACGGTTTAACTGGTGCTGGATTAACTGGTGACACTGTGTTAGCTATTCTTCTATGCCACCTGCCTTTAAGAATTTATCAGTGTTTTTGGACACATTAATGCTACTAGGACAGAATTTGGCCACAAAGGGAGATTTAGTTCAAAGAGATAAATGCATTTATTTAAAAAATTGATTTTGTGACGCTAAAAATACCTTTCAAGTGATGTTAATGTCTCTGAAACAAGCATTTGCATTAAAATCCCTTGTTTATAAAACAAAAATCTGAGAATTATGTGTAAATATTTGAGTCTCATGTTATGGGCATACAGGGGTTTTTTGGTGGCCCCGGACCCTGGAAGACCTCCAGGTCTCAAAATTGACAACAGCATACTGAAGTTTGGGGAAAGCTGCTATAGACGGTAAGGATTTCCCTCTTGAAGGGTTTTTACCTCCAGCCTTTTACGTTGCAAATATGAAAATTAGACTTGAACTTCACCTAAATGTCTTAAACCCTTTTATTTCCCTCTGAAGTCATAGCTATGAGTGTAAGGTGACATTTTCAACAATAAAAGCCTCAGGGCATTAGATTTCATGCTTCTAGTTTACATGTGAACCTGTGTTTTTAAATGACAAAAGACTTCCCACTTTACTGGTCATAAAAACATTCCCCTGCAGCTTCTCTTTACAATGCATGGAGCGAAACTTCCTGTGGGCGGAGCAAAAAGGGCTCAGGCGGTGCATCTGCAGTTCATTTGAGGTTTTGTTTGACTTGCAGCCAGTGAAGCGCCGTTCTGTGGTGAAAGCTGCTCTTAGACAGGAAAACAGTGTGAGCTGCAGAGAGACAGAGGAGGAAGCTGAGAAAATATTGATGCTGTAATTGGATTGGAGGGTTTGAATTTTCAAACTGAGTTTTCTTCCTCCGGTTGAGCTAAGGTAGGCTTGAGGTATAGCAGCAGATAAAGTGGTATCATGGCTGTACAATGAACTTTAGCTTATGCAAATCAGACACATATCTCTTCTTAACTTCATGTTTTAAGCCATCAACTTTGCTTATCTACTCAAAACAATTTTATTGAATCATTTTGGATCCTCTTTCAAAAACACATGCTTTACTTCTTAACATTATTGCCCATTTAATGAACCAGTAAGGACAGTAGTAGTGGTTCAGACTAAAGGGATGCTCTACCTCAGTGTTACTCAACCCTGCTCAACCAAAAAGCCAAATTTAAAAAAATATCTTTGCAAGAACCACAATCTAAGAGGGGAAAAGTGGTGAAAATGGGTTAAAGTGGCAAAAAATTAAGTTAAAGTGGGGAAATGGCCAAAAAGGGGCAAAGAAATGGGAAAACATGGGTGAAAGTTGGTAAAAATGGAGAGAAACAGTGGCAAAAATTGATTAAAAAATAAGTTACAGGTGGCAAAAATGGTCAAAACACAGTAAAATGAGGCAAAATTGGGAAAAGTGGTATTCAATGGCAAAAGGCAGCTTAAATGTGCAAGAAGGAGCAAAAAATGGCAAAGAGGGGAAAAATGAAACCAGCAAAAGCAAGATAAACAAGGACAAAACTGGTGAAAAAATAGAAAAAACTGGTAGCAAAAAATGAGTAACAGGTGGCAAAATTGGTTAGAAAATTGAAAAAAGGTGGCAAAGAATGAGTGAAATGGGACTAAAATGGGCAAATGGTCAAAAACTTGCAAAGAAGAGGCAAAAAAATGACGCTAAAAAGTGGCAGTCAATGGAAAAGGGCAGCTTAAATGGGCGAGAAGGAGCAAAACATGGCAAAAAAGTGGAAAAAATACAGATAGCAAAAAGCAGGACAACAAAGGAAAAAGCTAGTGAAAAGGGGCAAAATAAGTGGCCATTTGGGCTTAAAAAGCTGTAAAAAAAGATTAAAAGTGGCATAAAAGGGGGAAATTGCAAATAAGCGCAATGGAAATATACAAACAAAAAAATTAAGGTTGACAATTTAAGCCAGTGGTGAAAGAGTGGGAAACAAACCGATTAATGTGACTTCAATGGATAATTTCTGAGGTTAAATTTGACCTTTTTAAGGTTTTCTGGGGGACAAATATTTCAAATAAAGACATAAAAGAGCCACAAATCATCACAAAAGAGCCGGGCGTTGGATCACTGCTCTACCTACTCAAACGTGAAGAGTGCTCTACTTCAACGAGGGAGAAAAGCAGGTTAAAAAATGTTATAGGAGCTCCTAATGAATGCAGTAAGTAAAAAGGTAGGCTGTTTATTCTGTATTTGGGGTGGGAACCTGTATCATTTATGTCTGCATTATTTTATCATGGTGATAAAAAATGATGTTGTTCATTTCATCTTATAATATGCTTCAATCTTAACACTGTGCTAAACATTTGCTCCAAATGGACAATACTGACTCCACCAAGTGACCAAAGCTTGTTAAAACATAGCTACAACAGCGACTAGGACTATTTCAGCAGCAAAATAAAAAGTCTGTTCTCATATTCCATTTTGTATTATACTTTTGTCTTTAACAATAAATGTAAGAATGGATTAAGATACCATAAGGCCAATTTAACTGATTTTTATTCAACTTTTATTATTGTAGAAGTTAATAAATGTAGATCTAATTAGAGGTTAAATACGTGCCGATGTCTTGTTAATTAACTGCTGGGGATGAAAGATGTTCCTTATATCTCGGTGGTCGATTGTGAAGCATTATTTTCGTGTGGTCTGTTTGGGTAAATCTATCATTCCTCCGACGGTAACCGGACACCAGTAAACAAGCCAGTCGTGACTCCCTTGAAGCCAATCCCAACTCATTTAAATCCCAGTGCCAACCAATCAGATCGCAGAGCCGTTTGAAATGAACGCTGAACCAGCCAATCAGCATCCTTCGCGCCTTTCTTGTCACTGGTGGTTTTGCTCAGAGGGAGGGAGCGAGCTATACGTCAAACGTTAGCGGAGTCCGTTTTTAAAATATACCGCTTAATATTTTAATTCCCCGTGCCGCTAAGGAATACTTTGTTAAACACGTTTACTCACTGGAATTATCCACGCACAAACAAGGTGAGTTTACCCACCTGGCTCTTCTTTTCGAAGCAAAATATCAAGTTGCCTTAACGTTTCTCTTTGTTGAGGAACTAGGATTTAGCCGAAGCTAACTCAAGCTGGTGGCAATCTGGGTGTCGACTATTTCCTGGAGTCTAAACTTATTTCAATCGATTTATTTGAGTATCAGTTACTGTTACGACGCATCTCTGTCATGATGGTATTTCCCTGCTGTAGGCAATCTTTATTCATCAGGGAAAATGGATCCAGTTGCCTCGGTGTTTATTATAAGGTCCCGTTTAGCGACGTGCATCTACTAACAACCAGATTAACGGTACGCTGCAATGCGATGGACAGGAATTAGACGGCGCCTACTTGTTCAATGACAACCGTTGCCAGATAGTGTTCACTGACAGTAGCCTGGTCGGACCGTAGATTATTGTAGAGTATACCCTTCAATCAGTCGCCGCGGTGCTAACTCTGTGTTAATGCGTGTGTGGGAGTTGAACTGGACTGTTGGATGGTGATGGGTGTTTGTTTCCTCTCCTACAGTGTTTGAATGTATGACGTTTTCCCTCCTTTCCTTGTTTGCAAACGCATCGCGGGTATCTTGAAGCTAAAAGAGATAACTTTAGCAGTGTTTTGTGGAAAAAAGTATCTTATCTACACGGCAGATGGCTGTGGCTTTATCTTTGAGTAATATCTTCTAATATATGTCTATGTTTGCTGTTGAGATGATAGAGTAGATGTGTATAGTAATGTGAAAAAGGCTTCATGTACAGTATGTTTCATTGAAGATGTGTAGGCAACATAAAGAGAAGTAAATGTGACACCACGTCACGACTAAAAACTTGTATTACGGTATGAACGAGAACTGATGGTATAAAATAGTTCATATCTGTCATGGCACATCCTGGCAGATGTAGAGGTTTATGAAGCTCTTAAACTATATTTAAATATTCATGGTTGGTGTACAAAGGCAAAGTTAGCTGGCGTTGCTATGTAGATTAAATGGATGTAGGTAGAAGGCTCTATAGGGATTGAAGGGAAACAAGAGTAGCTTCCTTAGAGTTTACTACTGAAAACACGTGATTGACTTCAGAGGGGATACAGACCAGGTGGAGCTAAAACCCCAGAGGGGGGGCTCCCCTGCCTGCCCAACTTATATTTAAAACTCCACCCATGTTCCAGCTCCTATCCTCTCATCAGCCAACCTGAGAACTGATGGGAAACTCTCAGCAGTCCCGATTTTGGCCTGACTTTCACATCCCATATGGAACTCGGCAGGCAAGCCAGGGGAGCAACGCAGGCGCTTACTTTGGGTGTGTCAAATTTCTATGGGTTTCACTCATATGTTGTGTTTTTTTGTCTTTTACAAGATGACATAAGTAACTAGTGGATTAGAGATGGGCTGCATATGTTTGACTCGCCTGTTTGTAGTAGCTTAATCCTTGTGAGCCGACTTGTAAATGGATTGTTGCAGTCTTTGGTGAATTAGTGGAGTTATTGTGTGTTTATGAAGGCTTACAAGACTTTGACGAGGTACAGATTGGTTTAAGTGCATAGTACAGTAGTAGGGTGGTTTATCATAAATCTTCTGTCCAGATTGACATGAGGTGGTCCTTTTAACGTGTCTCACAGTCTCTCATCAGACCAGTTTTATAAGTACAACCTGCCCATTATTAAAGAATGGCAACCACTGGAGCTTAGATAGGCCTGCCTGCTGACAGGTGACTGTAATTAGTGAGGCAGTAAAAAGTTGAAGGTAAAGACCAGATTTGCTTTGCTAAAGCCACAGCCATTCAGACTCCTCCTTCCAGATCTTTTCCTGAATATATCACACTACTACTGCTTGTCAAAAACTTTCTATTTTTGTTCATTATAACATAAAAAGATTGAGTTGTATTGATGTATCACATTTTAATTTTAATGTGCAGATTGTATGGTGTTGAAAGACTGCATATCTCACTGTAATGACATCCACAGTCAACATCCTTGGATTTTCTGGGATGGGAGATAATTTCTGTATACCTGAGTAGTCATTAATTTATTTTAAACAAAATGAAGATTTCATGCAGTGTTCTCCATTATTTATACAGTTGTTTGATTGTAAAGTGTGCTGCTGAGATATGGGGACTGCAGTACATCAGAAGCGGTTTTCTCACCACCATTAGATGAAAACAAAAGAAAGCAGTAATTTCAGGTAGCCCGGCTGTGGAGCTTCAGACTGTAGAGATAAGAAACTCAATTTACAATCTTAACATGATGAATTCTGTTTAATGCTGCTGTGTAAATAATGGATTGTACCATCCATTTTACCTAGTATTGTTTCTATCAAGTAAAACTTGCTGTCACATAATGCAAAATCTGTTTCTTAGCCTGTTAAGGATAGGCAGGCTAAAGTGTTAGCATCAAGCTAAAGAACTAAGTCATAAATCAATCCCAGTCTATCTGCAATAGGGCAGTCACCTTTTATAACAAAACAACTTCGAACGAATTTAGAATATGAAAACATGATGTTTGAATATATTCGACCCCCCCCCCCCCAACCGCGACCCAACTCAGGTACACAGTAAAATCCAAAATACTTCCACACAGTGCTTCTAAGATGTTTTGGTGTCGTAATTTTCCGTTCGTTGCTTCACTTGCAAAGGCCTTCCATTGTAAAATAGCATAGCAAATAGAGTCTTAATGGAGGTCAAGAGGGCATAAAACAGACAAGTTTCTCTGAGGGCGCCCTCTACTGGGTCGAATGGCAAACTACTTTAAACTGCATGATGCACTGATAGAAGGTGTATTTTGAATTTGAATGTCTCATTTCAGTTCGAATATGAACTTTTACCCTCAGGTTCGAATGACTGTTCAAATTTCAAATAAAAAGTGAAAGCCCTAATCTGCAAGAACACTGGATTTTCTTTGAACTATTGCTGGTGACTTCCAAATAGAAAATGTCCTTGAACTGCTCCTTTAAGCCTTGTGTTCTGTACTTAATGACAGACTTCCTAAAACCATTTTAAATAAGATACAGAATACAAAGCATGGATATTAAATGATGAGAATGTGACCATGTGGTTTACAGTCACACTGAGTGTTGTATATTAAAGTTGGGCATTGATGCACAACTGCTGTAAATTTTCAATAAGTAATGTGTTTAGTTCACTGCTAGCTGCTGATTGACATGTACATTTTTGCAAAGGCTTTGGAAAATGATTAGATTCAAAGTTGAGCAACGCAGTAACTTGACTTTTTTGGTGAAATTGAACTAAACAGCAGCTGAATCTTTGAACTGAGGTGTATAGGGAACACTGCATGTCACGTGCACGTGTGTTTGAATTACACTAAAGATTTAGTAAAGGCAGAAAGGATGCCCAATGAACCCCCATGAACATTGAATACTTCTGAAAACATTCAACAAACCGAACACATTTTTGGAAATTATCAACGACTCAGTGGAAGAATGAGAGCAGAAATGGTCTTCATTGATAAAGGGACAGTTTGGCAAATTTTGAACATGACAAAAGCGTGTGCCAATGTTGTCTCAAAACTTCAGACACCTGATCCGAATAGAAAAACAAAACCAAATTTGTGGAGACATTTTGGAGCATATTGAATTTTTCACAGTAATGCAACTTTAAAGATAATCATTTTCCAAAACCTAAGCCAAAACACGTGTACTTCAGTCAGTAGTTAGCAGTGAACTAAAGAGGTCAGTAGTTAGTGAACTAAAGAGGTCAGTAGTTAGTGAACTAAAGAGGTCAGTAGTTAGCAGTGAACTAAAGAGGTCAGTAGTTAGTGAACTAAAGAGGTCAGTAGTTAGTGAACTAAAGAGGTCAGAAGTTAGCAGTGAACTAAAGAGGTCAGTAGTTAGTGAACTAAAGAGGTCAGAAGTTAGTGAACTAAAGAGGTCAGAAGTTAGTGAACTAAAGAGGTCAGTAGTTAGTGAACTAAAGAGGTCAGTAGTTAGTGGACTAAAGAGGTCAGTAGATAGTGAACTAAAGAGGTCAGTAGTTAGTGGACTAAAGAGGTCAGTAGATAGTGAACTAAAGAGGTCAGTAGTTAGCAGTGAACTAAAGAGGTCAGTAGTTAGCAGTGAACTAAAGAGGTCAGTAGTTAGCAGTGAACTAAAGAGGTCAGTAGTTAGCAGTGAACTAAAGAGGTCAGTAGTTAGCAGTGAACTAAAGAGGTCAGTAGATAGTGAACTAAAGAGGTCAGTAGTTAGTGGACTAAAGAGGTCAGTAGTTAGTGGACTAAAGAGGTCAGTAGATAGTGAACTAAAGAGGTCAGTAGTTAGCAGTGAACTAAAGAGGTCAGTAGTTAGCAGTGAACTAAAGAGGTCAGTAGTTAGCAGTGAACTAAAGAGGTCAGTAGTTAGCAGTGAACTAAAGAGGTCAGTAGTTAGCAGTGAACTAAAGAGGTCAGAAGTTAGTGAACTAAAGAGGTCAGAAGTTAGCAGTGAACTAAAGAGGTCAGTAGTTAGTGAACTAAAGAGGTCAGTAGTTAGTGAACTAAAGAGGTCAGTAGTTAGCAGTGAACTAAAGAAGTCAGAGGTTAGCAGTGAACTAAAGAGATCAGTAGTTAGTGAACTAAAGAGGTCAGTAGTTAGTGAACTAACGAGGTCAGTAGTTAGTGAACTAAAGAGGTCAGTAGTTAGCAGTGAACTAAAGAGGTCAGTAGTTAGTGAACTAAAGAGGTCAGTAGTTGGTGAACTAAAGAGGTCAGTAGTTAGCAGTGAACTAAAGAGGTCAGTAGTTAGTGAACTAAAGAGGTCAGTAGTTAGTGAACTAAAGAGGTCAGTAGTTAGTGAACTAAAGAGGTCAGTAGTTAGCAGTGAACTAAAGAGGTCAGTAGTTAGTGAACTAAAGAGGTCAGTAGTTAGTGAACTAAAGAGGTCAGTAGTTAGCAGTGAACTAAAGAGGTCAGTAGTTAGCAGTGAACTAAAGAGGTCAGTAGTTAGCAGTGAACTAAAGAGGTCAGTAGTTAGTGAACTAAAGAGGTCAGTAGTTAGCAGTGAACTAAAGAGGTCAGTAGTTAGCAGTGAACTAAAGAGGTCAGTAGTTAGCAGTGAACTAAAGAGGTCAGTAGTTAGCAGTGAACTAAAGAGGTCAGTAGTTAGCAGTGAACTAAAGAGGTCAGTAGTTAGTGAACTAAAGAGGTCAGTAGTTAGCAGTGAACTAAAGAGGTCAGTAGTTAGTGAACTAAAGAGGTCAGTAGTTAGCAGTGAACTAAAGAGGTCAGTAGTTAGCAGTGAACTAAAGAGGTCAGTAGTTAGTGAACTAAAGAGGTCAGTAGTTAGTGAACTAAAGAGATCAGTAGATAGTGAACTAAAGAGGTCAGTAGTTAGCAGTGAACTAAAGAGGTCAGTAGTTAGCAGTGAACTAAAGAGGTCAGTAGTTAGCAGTGAACTAAAGAGGTCAGTAGTTAGTGAACTAAAGAGGTCAGTAGTTAGCAGTGAACTAAAGAGGTCAGTAGTTAGTGAACTAAAGAGGTCAGAAGTTAGCAGTGAACTAAAGAGGTCAGTAGTTAGTGAACTAAAGAGGTCAGTAGTTAGCAGTGAACTAAAGAGGTCAGTAGTTAGTGAACTAAAGAGGTCAGAAGTTAGCAGTGAACTAAAGAGGTCAGTAGTTAGTGAACTAAAGAGGTCAGTAGTTAGTGGACTTAAGAGGTCAGTAGATAGCAGTGAACTAAAGAGGTCAGTAGTTAGCAGTGAACTAAAGAGGTCAGTAGTTAGCAGTGAACTAAAGAGGTCAGAAGTTAGCAGTGAACTAAAGAGGTCAGTAGTTAGTGAACTAAAGAGGTCAGTAGATAGTGAACTAAAGAGGTCAGTAGTTAGCAGTGAACTAAAGAGGTCAGTAGTTAGCAGTGAACTAAAGAGGTCAGTAGATAGTGAACTAAAGAGGTCAGTAGTTAGCAGTGAACTAAAGAAGTCAGAGGTTAGCAGTGAACTAAAGAGATCAGTAGTTAGTGAACTAAAGAGGTCAGTAGTTAGCGAACTAAAGAGGTCAGTAGTTAGCAGTGAACTAAAGAGGTCAGTAGTTAGTGAACTAAAGAGATCAGTAGTTAGCAGTGAACTAAAGAGGTCAGTAGTTAGCAGTGAACTAAAGAGGTCAGAAGTTAGCAGTGAACTAAAGAGGTCAGTAGTTAGCAGTGAACTAAAGAGGTCAGTAGTTAGCAGTGAACTAAAGAGGTCAGTAGTTAGTGAACTAAAGAGGTCAGTAGTTAGCAGTGAACTAAAGAGGTCAGTAGTTAGTGAACTAAAGAGGTCAGTAGTTAGCAGTGAACTAAAGAGGTCAGTAGTTAGCAGTGAACTAAAGAGGTCAGTAGTTAGCAGTGAACTAAAGAGGTCAGTAGGTAGTGAACTAAAGAGGTCAGTAGTTAGCAGTGAACTAAAGAGGTCAGTAGTTAGTGAACTAAAGAGGTCAGTAGTTAGCAGTGAACTAAAGAGGTCAGTAGTTAGCAGTGAACTAAAGAGGTCAGTAGGTAGCAGTGAACTAAAGAGGTCAGTTGTTAGCAGTGAACTAAAGAGGTCAGTAGGTAGCAGTGAACTAAAGAGGTCAGTAGTTAGTGAACTAAAGAGATCAGTAGTTAGCAGTGAACTAAAGAGGTCAGTAGTTAGTGAACTAAAGAGGTCAGTAGTTAGTGAACTAACGAGGTCAGTAGTTAGCAGTGAACTAAAGAGGTCAGTAGTTAGTGAACTAAAGAGATCAGTAGTTAGCAGTGAACTAAAGAGGTCAGTAGTTAGCAGTGAACTAAAGAGGTCAGTAGTTAGCAGTGAACTAAAGAGGTCAGTAGTTAGCAGTGAACTAAAGAGGTCAGTAGTTAGCAGTGAACTAAAGAGGTCAGTAGTTAGCAGTGAACTAAAGAGGTCAGTAGTTAGCAGTGAACTAAAGAGGTCAGTAGTTAGTGAACTAAAGAGGTCAGTAGTTAGTGAACTAACGAGGTCAGTAGTTAGTGAACTAAAGAGGTCAGTAGATAGTGAACTAACGAGGTCAGTAGTTAGTGAACTAAAGAGGTCAGTAGATAGTGAACTAAAGAGGTCAGTAGATAGTGAACTAAAGAGGTCAGTAGATAGTGAACTAAAGAGGTCAGTAGTTAGCAGTGAACTAAAGAGGTCAGTAGTTAGTGAACTAAAGAGGTCAGTAGTTAGTGAACTAACGAGGTCAGTAGTTAGTGAACTAAAGAGGTCAGTAGATAGTGAACTAAAGAGGTCAGTAGTTAGCAGTGAACTAAAGAGGTCAGTAGTTAGTGAACTAACGAGGTCAGTACTTAGTGTACTAAAGAGGTCAGTAGATAGTGAACTAAAGAGGTCAGTAGTTAGCAGTGAACTAAAGAGGTCAGTAGTTAGTGAACTAACGAGGTCAGTAGTTAGTGAACTAAAGAGGTCAGTAGTTAGTGAACTAAAGAGGTCAGTAGTTAGTGAACTAAAGATGTCAGTAGATAGTGAACTAAAGAGGTCAGTAGTTAGCAGTGAACTAAAGAGGTCAGTAGTTAGTGAACTAACGAGGTCAGTAGTTAGTGAACTAAAGAGGTCAGTAGATAGTGAACTAAAGAGGTCAGTAGTTAGCAGTGAACTAAAGAGGTCAGTAGTTAGTGAACTAACGAGGTCAGTAGTTAGTGAACTAAAGAGGTCAGTAGTTAGTGAACTAAAGAGGTCAGTAGTTAGTGAACTAAAGATGTCAGTAGATAGTGAACTAAAGAGGTCAGTAGTTAGCAGTGAACTAAAGAGGTCAGTAGTTAGCAGTGACCTCCAGCTATTCCAGGTATTGGAAAGTCAACAGTTGTACGTGTATACCCAACCTATAACATACAGCCCTTGGTTTGACTGTGAGCCACATGGTTTTGTCCTCACAAGCGCAGTCTCATAGCCATTCCTCATATTTCTAACAGTTTTCTAACATATTGAAGTGTATTTCAATATTATCATTGAGGACTTGTGTCAGTGCTGCAGCTCTAGCTGCACTTGTCCAGGTAGGGCTGGTTATTGCTAAGAACCTCACGATTCAATTTGATTTCGATTCTTTTGGATGCGATTCAATTCGATATTGATTCGATGTTGATTTAAATGCTTTGATGTTGATTCAGTAAGAAGCAGAAATACACAAATGACCTGTTGACAATTTTTTATAATTATTTTAATGCCCATGTAACCATATGTGGTAGGTCACCTCACATTTTTTTAGCAATAAAACATCTGAAAATAAAAATGTGCACAATAATAACTTACTAGTGCATAAGGAGTACAAAAGTAAAGAACACGCCAGTTCTGTATAAACACTGAAAAAGTAAAGTGCATGTAAACTTTAATAATATTTCTTTCCTCTTGGAAATTGTGATAAACCTCACATAACATGGTTATGGTTGGTTGTTGTTTGGTCGAGTGCGGCCTCCATCCATACAACGCAAATCACACGCACAGTGACCCCCACTGGCCAGGAGGTGAATCGATTCAGAGGATTTGCTGAATTGATATTGAATTGAGGAGGGAAATATTGCGATGCATCGATTAATCGATATTTTTACCCACCCCTAAGTCCAGGTGTTGTGGTTTTTACTGAACTCATTTGTTGTCTAAGGAAAATGTCCTGCAGCTTTGGACATTCTATGATAATTTTGTCCTCCTCACTACAGCAGTTAAAGTGAAGTTTTCTGACGGTTGTACGGTTGTTCATGTAAAGTCCTTGCCTGGTTGGCTGTGACTTCAATGGCACCACTCTTTGGACAGACGGCTTTGGGAAAACCTCACAGGGACAGACCTGTCAGCAGTTCTGCCCTAGTGTGTTGGTTTCTAGACACTGAGCCTCCCTGGTCCCTAATGTTCCATAATGCTGACTTTGCCTGGCTTACCTCTTTGTGTTGGCTCCTGCACGCTACAGTAGGACTTTTTTTTGCCATTCCAAAAGTGTTCACCAATGCCTGGTCTCTCCAAACGTTACCCAAGATGAGTGCAGTTTGATCAGGTTATAATGTAGGTCCAAAACTTACTGAAGCAACTTTGGCTACTAGCTTGACTACACTTTTGAATAGTATGTTTTATAAAAAGAAACCCCCTGTGGTCTATGAAACTGTGAAAATAAGATCCATATTTAAGAGGTCCACAGTCTTTCTAATCCAGTTCATGTTTAGTCACATGATGTGTAAGTTACAGAATTTTTAGATGCAATGCCTCCTCCAGTGAAAAAAAGTAAATGAACAGAATCTTTACTGGTAATAGCACAACCTCACGTTTCTAATTTTTGAAATTAGATTGGTGAGTAATGGGAGCAAAGATGCTTTCCTTCATTTTAAAATATTGTTCCTACAGTGGAGGGTGGAGAACAGGGTAGCTTATCTCTGTACCAATATGTGATTTATTACAAAAAAGATTATTTTTCAGCTGTTTCATTTCCTGTTTTAATGTTACAGGCCAAGGTGAAGCTGCACTTAGAAGCTCTAACTATTGGCTTTATTGTTTTGCACTGTCTGAGATACAGAGTCTCATGTTAAAGCTTCATATAGCCTACTGCTGTTTCAACATTTTTCTGTAGCTTCTTGATATTGATATCACCCCGTACTCCTCCACTTGAGGATGATGGTTTTCCTCAATAACTATGAACTATAAAGTGGCATTTGATTGTATTGGAGGGATTTTATACGACATACTGCTGATGAAAACTGTCAGAAGAACAGAAACAGAAAAATAAACATAGAAATAGACAGGGTAAGATCTCTCCCTCCTGAATACAACACCCTTCTGCAGGAAACACTGCTGTCGGTTGTATATATTGTATGGAAATATATTTAATTGCAAAAATGAAATATTGTCTAGTTGTCAAACTGTATGCAGCAGCAGGGAGCTTTTTAAATGTAATTGCCGTGGTAGTATGATTGATAGAGGGTGCAGTAAGATTTGAGATTCGTTCAAGTCATTCCAGCAGACTCTAAGATGTTGCTGTACATCACTGTGACCATGGAGAGCCATGGGGCATCACTGTGACCACAGAGAGCCATGGGGCATCACTGTGACCATGGAGAGCCATGGTGCACCACTGTGACCATGGAGAGCCATGGTGCATCAGTGTGACCATGGAGAGCCATGGTGCATCAGTGTGGACATGGAGAGCCATGGGGCATCACTGTGACCAGCGAGAGCCATGGGGCATCACTGTGACCATGGAGAGCCATGGGGCATCACTGTGACCATGGAGAGCCATGGGGCATCACTGTGACCATGGCTCTCCATGGGGCATCACTGTGACCATGGAGAGCCATGGTGCATCACTGTGACCATGGAGAGCCATGGTTTATCAGTGTGGACATGGAGAGCCATGGGGCATCACTGTGACCATGGAGAGCCATTGGGCATCACTGTGACCATGGAGAGCCATGGGGCATCACTGTGACCATGGAGAGCCATGGGGCATCAGTGTGGACATGGAGAGCCATGGTGCACCACAGTGTGACCATGGAGAGCCATTGGGCATCACTGTGACCATGGAGAGCCATGGGGCATCACTGTGACCATGGAGAGCCATGGTGCACCACAGTGTGACCATGGAGAGCCATTGGGCATCACTGTGACCATGGAGAGCCATGGGGCATCACTGTGACCATGGAGAGCCATGGTGCACCACAGTGTGACCATGGCTCTCCATGGGGCATCACTGTGACCACAGAGAGCCATGGGGCATCACTGTGACCATGGAGAGCCATGGGGCATCACTGTGACCACGGAGAGCCATGGTGCATCACTGTGACCATGGAGAGCCATGGTGCATCAGTGTGACCATGGAGAGCCATGGTGCATCACTGTGACCATGGAGAGCCATGGTGCATCAGTGTGGACATGGAGAGCCATGGGGCATCACTGTGACCATGGAGAGCCATGGGGCATCACTGTGACCACGGAGAGCCATGGTGCATCACTGTGACCATGGAGAGCCATGGTGCATCAGTGTGACCATGGAGAGCCATGGTGCATCACTGTGACCATGGAGAGCCATGGGGCATCACTGTGACCAGCGAGAGCCATGGGGCATCACTGTGACCAGCGAGAGCCATGGGGCATCACTGTGACCATGGAGAGCCATGGTGCATCACTGTGACCATGGAGAGCCACTGGGCATCACTGTGACCATGGAGAGCCATGGGGCATCACTGTGACCATGGAGAGCCATGGGGCATCACTGTGACCATGGAGAGCCATGGTGCATCACTGTGATCATGGAGAGCCACTGGGCATCACTGTGACCATGGAGAGCCATGGGGCATCACTGTGACCATGGAGAGCCATGGGGCATCACTGTGACCATGGAGAGCCATGGTGCATCACTGTGACCATGGAGAGCCATGGGGCATCACTGTGACCATGGAGAGCCATGGTGCACCACAGTGTGACCATGGAGAGCCATGGGGCATCACTGTGACCATGGAGAGCCATGGGGCATCACTGTGACCATGGAGAGCCATGGGGCATCACTATGACCATGGAGAGCCATGGGGCATCAGTGTGGACATGGAGAGCCATGGGGCATCAGTGTGGACATGGAGAGCCATGGAGCCTTTACATTGTCTGTCTTTGGCCTGGGTCATAACTCTCTCTGATTATATTTTGGTAACGACATCAGTACTTTTTAATTTCACTTCTGTAGTACGGAGGTGTATCAAGCTTTTTTTTTTGACTACATCATATGTACATCATATATTTCCTTTTGGGGAACTAGAGAAATATTAACTACGGACTTCAGCTGCAAAGGAACTGAAAATAGTAGAGTTTTTGTCACCAATTTAACTTTACTTCGACAGCTATACCAGCAACCTCAAGCGGCTGCAGTGTTTACAGCTGCATCTCTGACTTTGTTTAATCCCACAGCCCGCTTCTTGGACTTGACATGGCCATACATCAAGAGTCACCAGATAAAACACACTATGAAACAGTTTTAAGACAGTGTTTAAACAAAAGCCTCAGTTAGATTGACAGATATGCTCTGCAAAGCCAGCACAGTTGCTATGTTGCTGTTATTACAGACATCAGACTTGGAGAGGGTAAAACAATATTTTACCTGTTTACTGTATTTCACGTTAACTACAGCATCGCCTTGAAATGACGTTCAGTTAGTCCTTGTCCACTTGGAAATGAAAACGATGTATTTTCTGTTTTGTTTTGGAGAAGTTTTCAGTACACGGTATTGTTTCAGGAAATGTCTGCGTAAGCATGGAACCACTGAAAACACTGTAGTATACAGGCCAAGCCTGTTAGTGGCGCTGTAACACTGCCACAGAAATGCACCAAAAGATAGAATGAGATTACAGCAAACGGCCTCAAACTTTCTCCTGGTTGCCCTTCTGGTTGTTCTCTGCCGTGGATTTAAGGACATCTGGTGTCTGCTGTTCAGGTGGTGGTAAAGGAGCATCAGATTTTGACATAACAAGCTCAGTAGCTTCTGCAGCATGAACACAACCCTGTAATCGACCGTTGTTGTTTTGGTTCGATACACACATGCAGCTTAACTTAAGTGGGCTATGCTATGTATGACATAATCATTCAAGAGAGATGCGATTGGCTGTCCACACAGAAACGAAATGTCAAAAAGAAATCTCGTATACAGAGTTGTTCACTCTGAGACCTGGTTTCAAAAAGTAGTGGTTATAATCTCACAAAACACCATTTCTGTGTGGTTGAAATGCAGATACGACAAAAAACTTTGGCGAATACTCCCGTATTTGTGTCCACGTTTCTGACAGTGACTCAGGAAGAAGGGAAAAGAGGACAGAAAAGATGGGGTGAAACATGTCTTCTTAAACTTTGCAAATATATTTTTGGTTTGTTTTTATGTTAAATGTCGTCAACCATTTCTACCAGTGTCAACATTATGTTTATTCTACATGTTCAGCCCTATAAGTAGGGTGAGCGTACCCATTAAGCCCAGGCACCATTTACGCCCACGTGCAACTCTGAAGTCAATTTAGAAAAAAAAAGAGGGGCCTGTCTAATGCTATACATTATTTTGTCCAATCACACAATTTCTTAATTATATGTCAGTTTTTGTTTGGCACCAATCACATTTGTAGATATTGAATAAGGCCCGCCTACATTCGTGCAGTCTCAAGGAGGCTCAGATAAAGTTGCCTCAAAACTTTGGTGTTTTGGGACCCCTCAGAAAGAACCTATTTTCAGCCACTGACTTGTTAAGTACATTCATATTATGTAATTTGAGAGATTATTGATTTTTTGTGTATAAACAAGTAGTTTTTGGTCATTTCTTACCATTTACTTTCATGTGAAAAGATGGGTCATGCTAGCTAGCATAGCGAGTGAATCACTAGTCAGTACATGTAGCCGTACTGATAGATACACTGCTTAAGGATTAAACATGATAAATACACAAACTAAGTGTTTTCTGATTCATTTTATATAAATCTTCAAATTAAGATGCAAAGAAGGGTTTGGGTGGGTCAAATATTTTCATATAATGTCTTTTTTCCAAGGTGGGCTTAGATGGTACAGTGACCCAAAAAACAGACAGTGAAAGCTAATTTTGAACAAGAATTCCTTGATAATTCAGAAAGTTTGGCAAAAGAGGGATAACTATGATGAGGCTACAAGCATTTCTTTATACATTTGTTTCATGTTGGTGAGAACATACTATCTTTATTTCCCTGGTAGTCACTGTAGTACCATTTAAGCCCAGTGTGTTCAGTTTAAGCCCATCTGATGTGTTTCAATAGGAAATATGACATTTTGAGGTTTGATTGCTTTTCACTGTAATCACAGATCACACACTGGCCAGAAGAATTGTTATGTCAGTTAATTTTGCATAATAATTTGTTTACAGTGAGAAATATGCCAACACAAAGGAAGAATTACAGCAATTGTCCTAAAATCGTCATTGTTACAAGCCAAACATTAAATCCAAGTTCAATAAGATATTGTTGATGCACTGTAATGTCATTTAATACTTTTAAAAACAAATATATATATATTTTGTCAATATTTAATCAAATTTTGTAAATATTAAATAAAATGTTCAATGAAATATTAAATACTGAAGCCAATGAAAAGTAGTTTTAGGCCTACTTAGTCATGTTTGTGGTGGTCCATTTTTACAAGCCAAACATTAAATCCAAGTTCAAAAAAATCTATTGTGTTTAACATGTATAACATGTTACTGAATGAATATGTGTTTACTACCTAAAAAAATATAATAACTTTTTTAATTTCTGTCAATAAATGTGGTTGTGGGCTTATTTGGAACACAAATGGGCTTAAATGGTACTTTAGTACCATTTTAGCCCATGACAGACTTTTGACTTTATTTCCTAAAAATTCTTTAATCTGTTCTTTAAAATATGCATAAGTAAATAAATATACTGTCAAATGAGAGATTAATCCTTCATTTTAACAAATGATCATGTTTATAAACCATCTTAGTATCTATGAAAAATACATGGGCTTAATGGGTACACTTACCCTATATTTTTGGTTTGTTTTTCTGTTTAATGTCGTCAACCATTTCTACCAGTGTCAGCATTATGTTTATTCTACATGTTCAGCCCTACAGGTAACTTTTTATGAAACTGTAGCTGACCATGTTGAACTAGAGGGTAGAGCTGGGCGATTGTGGCCAAAATCAAAATCACGATTAATTGAACTTTCTACCTGGATTATGATTAATGAACGATGATTCTACCCCCAACCTCCGACTCAGTTTCTTCTGTACATATTTGTAGAATCTTAAAACAAACAACTGAAAGGAACACGCACAAATTAACAATTTATGCTTATTTCTTGAAACATTTGAAATCAAAACACACATCAGCTGAAATGATAACGTTTTCCATAAAAAAATCAAATTTTTCCAAGAAAAGGGGAAAAAGATTGAAATAATTGCTGAGGTAGGTTTATGTGGGTTAGAGGACTTAAATGTCGGTTAATTGCCCAGCTCTACTAGAGGGTGCTTTCACACTAGGGGCCTGGTCTCAGATTCAAGTACACTTTAGCACAAAGTCCAGCATGCTTGGGGACTAGATCTGGGTTTGGGGAGGAGGTCTTGGCATTATTCAAGTAGAGACAGACATTGTTCAAATGAGATGTGAATGCAGCTGTGCCCCAATATGATGTCAACATAACACAAAAGAGAAAAACATGATAAATCCTGGGTCTCTATTTAGTTTCTGATGCCTGCACTGTAAACTCTTCCTAACCCTCCAATATCTCCTGTTTATCAGCTCACATGCCATTGTTCTACTGAATGAGTGACATTTGTCAAACTCTTTAAATGGTATAATGCCAGTTAGGGGTATGGATCTCTACTTTTCAAGACGGTTCATTTCATATCTCGATCACAGGCTACGATTCGATTCACTAACAATTTATTCAACTAGAGAATATTTGGTGAGGTGTGACAGAACGTTCAGCCTCTGCCCTTTCACAAAAGCTGTGTATCAAAGAGTATCAATCACTCTACAACAGAAGACCTCAATGTGATTGTAGGGGTTTTATGTTCATAAAAGAAGAAAAGAACAAAGAAGAAACTACTATGATTTGATTATGGACGATGGATAACAATGATTGTATTGTCTCAAGAGGAGGACAATATGGACTGGGCTCTCCTTGGAATAGAAATTAAGGTATGCATGTGATAACGTAAATAAAATAAAACGTACACATTAGTTTTCCCGGAGGCAGAAAAAGTAGGGATACTTGTAAATGATGATGCAAAGATAAGAAGCAAAGGCTCTCCTGTTGGTAGGCATCAGGATTCATGTCGCTGACCTAGGGTCAGGGTGATAAACTCCACAACAAGGACAGTTCCTCCATACTAGTATTGTTGACTCGTGGTCGCAGGGTGTCTTGTTAATTATGTCACACAACAAGAGTAGTCATTGTTCCTGATGTGCAAAATGGGATCCCAGGTTTCACCATGAGCTGCGACGTTGCAGTATTTTTCGTTAAAGTCAGATAAAGACGTTGCAGCTGAGTGCAAAACTTGTCATGCACAAGTTCCCCGTGGTGGCAAAGAACCGGGGAAGTTTAATATGACCAACCTCATCGGGCATTTGAAGAAGCATCACAAAAAACAGCATGAGGATTTTCACAAGACCACAAAGAAACAACAAGGCTTCTTCAAACAATCGACGCTGTCCAAAACATTTGGAAAGCGTGATAAACTCCCATGGGACGGCAAAAAGGCATTTAGCTATAACAGAAAAGATCGATGACAAGCCCCTGTCAGTGGTGAGTAATGTCGGGTTTCAACGCTTGATTGAACCTCAAGCCTATTTTTAACCATGGGTTACATAAATTTTGACCTTAAACATAAGCATATTCGACAGTTGAATAGAATACATCAAAATAAATTAGACAAGTCTGAAAAATGACCTCAATAAATCCAATAAAAACAAATCATACTTTTAAAGTGCAAAATAACAAATGAAGTTAACCTCAGTTATTTTTTACTGCCAATATCTGGTGGGAACAACTGAGGGCAGGGGGAAAAAAAAAAAAAACACACAATATTGTCTATTGTCCAACTGCTCAAAGTTAAGAGTCCACAGCTCCAATTTCAAAATAAACATCTCACTCTAATAACAAGAGCAGAACACAAATAGGGCTGCAACGATTCATCAACATATTGTGTTGACTAAAAATATGTCGACGCTGGAATTCAAGTGTCGACGTGTCGTATTATTGTTTTTTATATTGGTTAAATCTAGTACCGGCCAGTAAGGACCAGGTAAGGACTCATCTGTACTCGCAGTTCACTACAGGAAGTGGTGGGGGCAGTATTGCTCCCACTGTTTACATTATTCACAGAAACTGAGAAGAAGAAGTTAAGCATGGTGGAAAGCACGGAGAACACACCAAAAAGCTGACCCAGAGCTTCTAAAGTTTGGGAACATTTTACAGAAAACAAATTGGCAAAACAAGTCAACTGCAGACTGTGTCAAGTCAAACTCTCGTACCATGGCAGCACTACGGCAATGCACGAACACCTGAAAACGTAAACGCACTGTAGCTACCGCGTCTTCAAATACCGCGAGTGGGCAAGTTTGCAAGTTGCATGAATATCTTTTAGATCTTTTGCATTTAGTTACTGAGCCCTGTGTGCTTCAGGCACGAGGATTAATTCCAGTAGCCTACTTATAACGTTGGTGCCGTACGTTAATCAGTCGGAAAACCATCTTTGATATTTGTTAGGGTAACGTTTTTTTCAGTAACGCTATTTAGTGTGCAATTTACTTTAGTTATCAGTTCAATACTTTTATATTAGAGGAAAAACAAACCTTGACGATGTAGCAAATTGATATGTCAATTTGCTAAACCATTAAGTTTTCACAGGTGTGCATGCATAAGAAGGCAAGGTAAAACGGGGATCCAAAATAGTATGCCAAATAGCCACGATTAGTCGACCAATCGTAAAAATAATCGCCAGATTAGTCGACGTAAAGAATAATCATTAGTTGCAGCCCTAAACACAAATAATAATCAGTCAGTTAACTAAATTCCTAACTAAACCCTTCCTACTCCTCCATCTCCACTTTCTGCAGTCCTAGCATGATGTGGAGATTCTTTTTTAAGAAGATAAGCATTTCGGCTTTTCACACCCTGTCCCCACACATTCATGCTCACAGAAAGAAACACAGTATGGACAGGCTTGTCTAATTTATTGTTGATTTATTCTATTTAATTGTAGAATGTGCTTATGTTTAAGGTAAAAATTTATGTAACCCATTGGTTAATAATAAATGGGTCAGTTTTTCTTGTACCTACTGTTGCTGACTTGTTCTCTGAGTAATATCACTTGATCAAGCCTTTTCTAACATTCCATACTACAAAATAAGCAATATGTATGATTCGTGCTGATATTGGTATCGGCAGATACTCAAGGCCTGAGTTTGCGTTAGCTGGCAATTACCAGTCATTGGCCGGTAAAAAGGGTGAGTGTCCGGCAAATAAAAATATAACTGGTCAAAACGTCTGGCAGAAAACATGCAAATGACCAGATAAGTAAATACTGAAGACTTGCATATTATATTTTGTGTAACCTAGAAGATATATTGCGAGAATGCATTAACTAAAAGTTGCCTAATCTTACACCTTCTCTTCTGATGCTGGGGTTGTTTATCTCCTCAGACGGCGAGCACATGGCTAATTATGTATGCATGATGACGTCAAAGCAAGTCTATCTCTCTGCGCATGCTCAGTGTTCCTGGGGACTATGCAGGGAAAGTGGGAAAGTTTCACCAGAGCTTTCTCATACAACAGAATTTTAGTCTCAGTGAGGTTTTCCTGGTTAACCAAAGGCTTAATATCATCAGAGGCATGTAGGGATTTTGAGTGTGTCATTGCTGCCTGTAATGAAGAGGCTGAAACAAAGGGAACTGTCGTAAACACCGATGCAGCAGCAGAGACGGAGAGGCCTATGCTAGCAGAAATGGTCTTGGATAAGCCGTTAATGAGAGGAGGACTGACCAGACTTGCTGTAGAGCTTTTGTGTTTTCGGGACTAGTCCAAATAAACCAGGATGGTTGGATTTACTGGTTTAGCAGATGCTACAGTTATAAAATCATGAGGACTGATATTAGCAACTGATGGTAAGACTCATTTTTCATTTGAAATGTAGAGTTCTAACGCAGTGTCCAGTTAACAGAGCACTGGGGAGTTATGTTTGGATGCTTCGTTGTTGTAGGTGGAGGATGGTATTTGGCTGTTGTTAGCTGCTAAGTTATGATATGTGATAACATGCTAACGGTGCTAATGTGTAGCTAACCGTTGTTGTTTATGAGTTTAACGTGGGCGTATATTATGTAACTGACTGCGTGTGTAAGGAAAAGCATGCAGCCTTTATTTTGATACTCTAAACCACTTACACAAAGAAAAATAAGATAAAGTCTTTGTGCAGTCGGTACTAGGGACTAATCATGTGTCTGTAAATCAGGGTAATGATTACTCAGGTTTACTGTCGGCTTGGTTTCTGTCTTGGTTTTGGGTCAGGTCTGGAAATAAAAATGTGTCCTCTCTCCCGTTTAGTGCAGACTTTTATGTATCAATGTATCACAGAATACCAGATTTATGTGTTTTGCTGCTGTTAATGCAGCAAAATAATGTTAAAGCAAATGTCTGGTAGCTGTTCTAAATGGCTGGAATTCTTGAGGACTGCCGGTCATCTTGACCGGGGACCAAAAAGTCTAGCAGAAACGCTGCTCAAGGCTGCAATATTGGTATCGAAAAAGTCTGATTGGGACATCCCTACTTTTTTTCTTTCTCTTTGTTTCTTTTTTTTCCGCTGTATGTCACTGAACAGAATCTCCTGCGCACAGTTCAGATCGTACAAACTCAGTTGAGACAATGAATTTTTGACAAATAATGAATCAGAAAACAACTTAAACAACTCCCTTTCTAAAATTATGTAATTTAATATTAATTATGTACATTTCTATTTTTCCAAAATGATTTGGCGACCCCCAGAAATCATCTCGCAACCCCAGTTGGGGTTGGGACCCCAAGGTTGAGAATGGCTGCCATAAACCACCAGGATCACCCATTTTGGTCAGGCTGTTGGCAAAAACGGGTCAAGATTTTAGCAGCCTAGTCTGACATGGTGCCATGGTGAACAACCCAAGAGCATTGCATAGTTTGAGACAGGCTTTTATTCTGTCACCACTGACATGTCCTCCACTGCTGTGAGAGAAAACAGCTAACCGACACAATCATACCCATTTTTATAAGGAGATCAGTCTGTGAGTGTGTAGTTGCAGTCATTTTATCAACTTACTGCAAATCAGTACTTCTTCTTTTTCCTCATACATCTTTTCCACTCTGGTAGCTGATGATGGCTTTAGTTTAGTAGGTTTTATTATTAGGATGCTGTTTCCTGTGATAGCCGGCCAATCTTTTCTCTTTAACTATGATGTGTGCTAACTGGTGCCTACAGTTCTAAGTGTTTGTTCACCTTTTGAATAACCTGGCCCTTGAGAGTTATTGTAGCTGAACTGTCATAAAGCATTAGTTGTTGCTGTAATCTGGCTTGCAGTGTTAATAAAGCCAGAGCTGGGGCAGCAACACTTCTAATTTCTTAACAAGTTTGTTTTTCTTGACAAGAATGTTCAGTTCAACAAACCCAGAAAGAACTGGGTCCACATGTATCGGAAATGTAGTTGAAATATAGTGGCCTAAAACGGCACATGATGGTCACACCGAGGGCTTGAAACCTTTTTAAATGTTCTCCACTTGTTTTACAGATGTTTGTACTCCTGTCATTGTTGAGGTTGCCATGATGGTCTACTCTGAGCATGTCGTCTCTGGTGTTCTACTTCTTTCTGGTCTTGTAAAAAGAGGAAGAATAACATTTGTGTAACTCTATTTGGATCAATAATTGTCTGCACTGTGCTTGCTCTGAAATGTTTGGGCACATACCTGATCACTGCTTCATAGGACTGTGGTTTTACACAACTCTGAGGGGAAATACTGAGCCTTTATGTCTCAAAGAGTTGAAATGGGTAATAAAATATGAGACCTCAGAAGAAAATAATAGTCCAGTATATCTCTGTATTTAAAAGGCATGCTGTAAAAGAATGCCACTATAGTTAGAATATATTTTATGTTCTTGTAGATATTAGGTGGTGAATTCATCTATCAGTATAATAATTGTCTTGTTTGCCAGCTACAGAGAGTAATAAGTAGGGATGGACATCTAAACCTGTGAATCAGTGGTGTTTCAGCTTATCCATACTGCTGTGAATCAGTGGTGTTTCAGCTTAACCATACTGCTGTGAATCAGTGGTGTTTCAGCTTATCCATACCGCTGTGAATCAGTGGTGTTTCAGCTTAACCATACCGCTGTGAATCAGTGGTGTTTCAGCTTATCCATACCGCTGTGAATCAGTGGTGTTTCAGCTTATCCATACCGCTGTGAATCAGTGGTGTTTCAGCTTAACCATACCGCTGTGAATCAGTGGTGTTTCAGCTTATCCATACCGCTGTGAATCAGTGGTGTTTCAGCTTAACCATACCGCTGTGAATCAGTGGTGTTTCAGCTTATCCATACTGCTGTGAATCAGTGGTGTTTCAGCTTATCCATACTGCTGTGAATCAGTGGTGTTTCAGCTTAACCATACTGCTGTGAATCAGTGGTGTTTCAGTGGTGTTTCAGCTTATCCATACTGCTGTGAATCAGTGGTGTTTCAGCTTATCCATACTGCTGTGAATCAGTGGTGTTTCAGCTTATCCATACTGCTGTGAATCAGCGGTGTATCAGCTTATCCATACTGCTGTGAATCAGTGGTGTTTCAGCTTATCCATACTGCTGTGAATCAGTGGTGTTTCAGTGGTGTTTCAGCTTAACCATACTGCTGTGAATCAGTGGTGTTTCAGTGGTGTTTCAGCTTATCCATACTGCTGTGAATCAGTGGTGTTTCAGTGGTGTTTCAGCTTATCCATACTGCTGTGAATCAGTGGTGTTTCAGCTTATCCATACTGCTGTGAATCAGTGGTGTTTCAGTGGTGTTTCAGCTTATCCATACTGCTGTGAATCAGTGGTGTTTCAGTGGTGTTTCAGCTTAACCATACTGCTGTGAATCAGCGGTGTATCAGCTTATCCATACTGCTGTGAATCAGTGGTGTTTCAGCTTATCCATACTGCTGTGAATCAGTGGTGTTTCAGTGGTGTATCAGCTTATCCATACCACTGTGAATCAGTGGTGTTTCAGTGGTGTTTCAGCTTATCCATACCGCTGTGAATCAGTGGTGTTTCAGCTTATCCATACTGCTGTGAATCAGTGGTGTTTCAGCTTATCCATACTGCTGTGAATCAGTGGTGTTTCAGCTTATCCATACTGCTGTGAATCAGTGGTGTTTCAGTGGTGTATCAGCTTATCCATACTGCTGTGAATCAGTGGTGTTTCAGCTTAACCATACTGCTGTGAATCAGTGGTGTTTCAGCTTATCCATACTGCTGTGAATCAGTGGTGTTTCAGCTTATCCATACCGCTGTGAATCAGTGGTGTTTCAGCTTATCCATACCGCTGTGAATCAGTGGTGTTTCAGCTTATCCATACCGCTGTGAATCAGTGGTGTTTCAGCTTAACCATACCGCTGTGAATCAGTGGTGTTTCAGCTTATCCATACCGCTGTGAATCAGTGGTGTTTCAGCTTATCCATACCGCTGTGAATCAGTGGTGTTTCAGCTTAACCATACTGCTGTGAATCAGTGGTGTTTCAGCTTATCCATACCGCTGTGAATCAGTGGTGTTTCAGCTTATCCATACCGCTGTGAATCAGTGGTGTTTCAGCTTATCCATACCGCTGTGAATCAGTGGTGTTTCAGCTTATCCATACCGCTGTGAATCAGTGGTGTTTCAGCTTAACCATACCGCTGTGAATCAGTGGTGTTTCAGCTTATCCATACCGCTGTGAATCAGTGGTGTTTCAGCTTAACCATACCGCTGTGAATCAGTGGTGTTTCAGCTTATCCATACCGCTGTGAATCAGTGGTGTTTCAGCTTAACCATACCGCTGTGAATCAGTGGTGTTTCAGCTTATCCATACTGCTGTGAATCAGTGGTGTTTCAGCTTATCCATACCGCTGTGAATCAGTGGTGTTTCAGCTTATCCATACCGCTGTGAATCAGTGGTGTTTCAGTGGTGTTTCAGCTTATCCATACTGCTGTGAATCAGTGGTGTTTCAGCTTAACCATACTGCTGTGAATCAGTGGTGTTTCAGCTTAACCATACTGCTGTGAATCAGTGGTGTTTCAGCTTAACCATACTGCTGTGAATCAGTGGTGTTTCAGCTTATCCATACTGCTGTGAATCAGCGGTGTTTCAGCTTATCCATACTGCTGTGAATCAGTGGTGTTTCAGCTTATCCATACCGCTGTGAATCAGTGGTGTTTCAGCTTATCCATACCGCTGTGAATCAGTGGTGTTTCAGCTTATCCATACCGCTGTGAATCAGTGGTGTTTCAGCTTATCCATACCGCTGTGAATCAGTGGTGTTTCAGCTTATCCACACTGCTGTGAATCAGTGGTGTTTCAGCTTAACCATACTGCTGTGAATCAGTGGTGTTTCAGCTTATCCATACTGCTGTGAATCAGTGGTGTTTCAGCTTAACCATACTGCTGTGAATCAGTGGTGTTTCAGTGGTGTTTCAGCTTAACCATACTGCTGTGAATCAGTGGTGTTTCAGCTTATCCATACTGCTATTGAGTCTTACATTATTTCATCTCATTACTAGTGGAGGGGCAAGCACAAGCTCAAAGCACATGAGAGCTGTGCATCAAATTAAGCCACAGTATGGTACCAGGAACTTAAATTATTAGAGCTGTGAAGATGAGGAATTTATTTTAGAAATATAAAATGGATATTACAGATTTAATCACGATCTTTTTAATCCACGCTCTACTTGGCTTATCCCAATGCAGAGTCATTTTTTTCTGTGCTTTAGGTGTGGTTTATGGAGTATCAGCTTCGTCTCAATAGCTGCTTCCTGTTTCACTTTCTCTTTCTGTCAGTCCTCCCTCTGTGTGTTTGTCTTTACATTCTTCATCTCTGTGTTCTCCCTCTGTTTACAGGTCAACAAGGATGCCTTCTGTGAAGTTCCAGAAAGGGGACATGGTGATGGGCCGCTGGCCTGGCAGCAGCCTGTATTATGAAGTGAAGGTGCTGAACTTTAATGCCAAAAGTCAGCTCTACACCGTCATCTACAAAGATGGAACTGAGCTGGAACTCAAGGAACAAGACATCAAGGTAGTTACAGACTCAGGGCCAAACTAAGAAGACTCACTTCACTCTGACTTTTCATAGTTAAGGTTGGCTTGTTGTTGTTTTCTAACATTTCTGCATTGAATGTGGTCCATCATGAAGTTGACTTTTTAATATTTGATTCATGTTAACCAAGGTTCAGCTGTTGATAATAGTCACTGATCTCCCTTTTTTAGAGTACAGTTGGTTTTCAGACCCGTGCTCGTTCCCGCTCCCGTTCCAAATCACCCGGACGGCGTCGCAGCAGGTCACGCTCACCTGCACGGACCACACGGCGCTCATCCTCGCGTACAGCAGCGGCTGTGGCTGCTGCAGCTATAACAGAGAGTGCACCATCGTCCCGCAGAGAAGCAAAGCTGAAGGAAGCGCTAGAAGTCAGACTCAGTCCCATTGTGAGTGCCAATATTTCAGTATTTCTAAATGTCTGTGCTGTACGGAGAGTGAAAAGATTTAAACTAAGTCTGTCTGTTCTTATGCCTCTGTGCTGGCATTTTTCTTGTCAAAGAGGGATGTGTTGTAAGCCTGTCAATCTGTGAATTGGACTCATCGAGACTCACTAACATAATCAGGGAATTTGCTCACTGACCAAAAGAGGAACGGATGACACTTTGGTTTTCAAAGATCAGGGCTCTTCTGTTTATTAACTGCGTGTGTGAACAGAGAAATGTGTGTGGATGTGACATTATACCATACAGAGGGTATGCACTGACGTCACTTTCAGCATGTGAAACAACTGCTTAGTTGGGCTGAGAGGCAAAACAAGGTTGTCAGAAATCCATACTGTTTCCTAAAGACACAGTGGACAACTGACACTGATGTGTGGTCAGAAACTGAGTTTTCAGATATTTATATCTGAGAGTTTCAAGCCACGCACCAGCCCAGTTTATCAGTGATTGATGTTAATGACAGTTTTGTGAATACCAAGACTTGGATCAGCTGTTTTTCCCCTATTTCATTCCACTTTAGCTTAACTCTAAAAGAGATTACTCTCAAGTCTGTTTGCAAATTTTCAGGGTATCTTCAAAACGAGATCAACGTACCCAGGATTTCTTTCATAATCTATTTTGTTTAACACAAGCAGAGCCTTTATTTAGTTTACAATGTGACAAATTTGCAAGGCACATTTCTAAACTTTTATATTATGTGGATTAAACTGTTATCATGTTGGGTAGGTTCATTTCATGTAGTGTTCACAAAAGTAACTCTAATATTTTACCAAATAGAAATCATGTTGGTTTGCAAAGGCTACTTAATTTAACCTGTGATAAATGTCCATGGACTTGACTTTTTTTTTGTCTCTATGAAACTTTATTTAAACTGTGATAAATGTCCATGGACTTGACTTTTTTTTTGTCTCTATGAAACTTTATTTAAACTGTGATAAATGTCCATGGACTTGACTTTTTTTTTTGTCTCTATGAAACTTTATTTAAACTGTGATAAATGTCCATGGACTTGACTTTTTTTGTCTCTATGAAACTAGATGTGCTAATCAGACAGGACTATATGCAGTCATCAGACCGGATCTGTTGTCAGTAGATGCCTTGTCACCATAGATATCCGTGTTCCCCCAGGATTTTAGGAGACTGTGGTGGGAGGACTCCAAAACACAGAAACCAACATTTACAGCAGCTGTATCGTCTCTAAGTCCTGATAGAATTCTAATTTATCCAACAATGAACTAAAATCAGAGGCTGCTTGAATCTGCTACAACTGAAAATCTTTTTACCTGACTGTCTCTTTCTTTTCCTCTGCTTTTTTTTAGTGGTGCAAAGAGTTTTTAACATGTTTTTACCCACTTTAAATACTTTAATAATTTCCTGTTAGGTGATGCATCAGACTGAAACTGAGTCTTCTCAGTCCTGAGCCCAGACGCCGGGGTTTTTGTCACTTGAGACAAGAATATAACGGGATTAAAAAAAAAAAAAAAAAACAATTACAGATTTATTTTGGGCATTTTTGTGCCCGTTGGATAGAGGAAGACAGTGGACAGAGCCGGAAACAGGGGCGGGGGAGAGACACGCGGCAAAGGGCCCAAGGCCTGACCCGAACCCGGGCCGTCTGTGCACATGGGGCACGCCCCAAACCACCTGCTACCCCATGGAAATATTTAATGATTTAGACATTAAGGTAGCCTGTGCATGTAAGAGAGACAGCAGGAGTGTGAATCCATACAGATCCTGATCCTACATGGATGTGAGGTAGAGAGAAACAAATGTTTCACCTGAAATGTTTCTAAGTTTCGTCTTCTGTAGTTTGAGTGTCTGAAGTTCAGTCAGATGGTGCTGAGTGTTCGTCGCCACCACACCCTGTGCGTGCTACATGGCTCATGTGCACGTACAGGTTCACTGCTGAGCAGGCCGCCGTCTGCTTTATAAAAAAATGTAATATTGAAATAAGCTTATTTTCATCACTAACTGAATGCTTGTTGTGGCTACTGTAATAGCATGGCTTTATTTTTGTCTGTTAACACAACATTATAACTCAAAACATTTCTATAAACATATTTTATCGGCTGAGGATCTGTTCTGACCACAGTGAATATTGTAAAGATATTTCTAAGACAACACTTTATAGCTGAAATAAAAGCGTTTGCTGCTTGATCCCTGCTGGTCTCTATTACCAGTATGAATGTTCTGCCTCTCAGCGGCGTGTCACATGCATACCCTCTGTAGGACCGTTGAACTTGATGATTATTCATTTATTGTTACATATGGAATAGTTCTTGACTGCTGTCTTCTATTCTTTTTTAGTTTTACAATCATTGTTTTTATTTATCTGTATGTGTTTAGATTTCAGTTTGAGCCTCATCTCTTTAGAAAATATGTGAATGATTTGAGGTGAAAGGTCACAGGAAGAACTGTATTGACTTTATAGAAGTGTGTTCAGAATGTGAAAGAAAACTTGGTTTCAAAAACCCAGTGTAGTCCATGGTCAGCTGTCCTCAGTCATCAGAACCATGTCATTGTGGAGAATTGTTTTTGTCCGTGTCGTTCTAGATTTTGACCTCAACACTGTCACGTTCCCTCTGCCTGTTCCTCACGTTGTCTCTTTTTCTCTCCTTTTTGTCTCTCTCCATTTCCATCAATCTCCCTCCATTGTGTGATGGACAGGATCAGACAAAACCAGCTGAGAACAATAGCAACAATAAGCATGAAAAGAAAGAGGAGAATAACACTGCTAACAAAGTTAATGAGGTGAGTTTTAATCTCTAGTGAGAATGTTTTATCCTGTGAGCAGTGGTGTTACCCAGTGGTGTTCACAGACATCCAGGCAGCATCAGCAGTGTGTACTGCATGGTGAAGTGCAGAAAACAGATAAAAGCATCTTAACTGCTACAATAGGAACTCTTGAACTCTTTCTACTGTTGAATCCCTGCTGAGCTGAAATGACTTCAGTCAAATAGAAGGTGCCACAGAAAAGCAGACATGTTCCAGGCACTGCTGGCTCTCTGATAGTGAATGGGCTTTGAGGTAAGTCAGAGCTGTTGGAATGTCATGATGTATGCATGTTGGGGGGCCGTGTGTATGTTTTCCAGCTGAGAGAGGCTCCCCTCACAAGATTGTGCTTTATTTTGCCAGTCACATGGCACACTCACATGTGCCTCCTCTTTACTGTGTCTGAATCTTTGCTATAAAACACCTATGAAAAAATGAACCCGTATAGATGATCTACTCATTCCACTTAGTTTAGATGTTTTTAGCTGCATGTGTCCATTTGCTGTCATCTTTTTAGTCAAAGTCAGATGAAGCTGCATTCCAGACTAATGTTGAATAGCCTCTGAAATAACTGTTATGTGACCTTACATTAATCCTGAATATGTCTGCCCTCTGTAAGAAGCTTTCTAAAGAAAACCAGGAGGTCAGTCAGAGCTTTGGAAAGGTATTGTTCAGTAAGTAAACCCTTATGATGACTTTATGAACCATTCAAATTCCATATCAGAACTTGGTTTAGGGACGACCAGAAGGCTGGAAATGAATAAAGCTTCAAACTTTAGGATACATTTACTATTAGATCTGATTTTGTAATGGTTAGCTCAGGATTTGATAAGAGTTTAATCTTATTAAACTTATCAGCTTTTAGTACTTTTATCCAGTGTAGAGATTTTAAAGAGGAAATATTTTATCAGCTTAATAGAATTACTCCAACTAAAGTAAATATAGTACATCTGTTCACTACAATAGGGCTAAGAAGTGCACTTCTAACACCATACAAGGGATTTTCTCCAACACAATTAAACCATACCAGAAAGGCTTTACCTTCCTTAAACTTGTGGGCAGTACTGATTGGATCTCTTCCATGATTGTATTTCTGAGTCATGATCGGCTGTTTGTGGAGTAGCTGCTGCAGCTCTGTGTCATTACAAAATAGGTTTTTGTGGTGGAAAGAGTGCAAGTACAGTTGCTTTGAAATTTACTGAAGTCAAAAATGTAAGGACTGCTCTTTAAATAAGCTCAAGTTAAAGCAAAAAGTAATTCATATAAAGTTTACTTCAAAGTACGGAGTGGTTACTTTTTGAAGAGTAAATCCTGTGCAGTGAAGAAACGAGAATATGAATGTCTAACCAGATATTTTAACTGAAGGGTCATCTTTAAATAAAGTACAATACAGCAATAACATTTGGGATGTAATGTGAAATCATTCTCTCACTTTGTGTTGTTGACATCAGCTTAGCTGCTGAAGTGTTTGTAGTTGACAGAAAGTTCTAATCTCCTTTTTTTCCTTATTATTTTGTTTAATGTTTTCCTCCAGTAACAGGTGGTATGTAGAATGTAATAACGGACCATACTTCTCTGAACTTATACTATAATAAAGGTATATTTTGTAATTTTAAAAATGCACCGAGAACTATACAAAAATGGCTCTGTTGGCAATTTAAGTAAATGCTTGTGTTGTGCATGGCATGGCTGTGCTTCAAAATGCTTAGTTTTTATCTGTATAATTTTTGTAACACCTGTCCTCAGGAGCCCTTTAGAAGTTAAAATCATCACTAGATGAGGAAACGGAGAGCCCAGATAGCTGCTTTATAAATGCTAGAGTTACTTAGTTTAAGCAGTATAATAGTCTTTTACCTTGACATAGTTGTTTCAGTTGGGCCCTTTGTTTGCAAACCGTTGATGAACAAAGGACGCTGCTTTGAATCCGTTACCTTGTCGGCTGACGTGGTCCTTTGGCCTCTCACGACATCTAAGGCACTTTTGCCCTCCTTTACTAGTCCACTAATGTTTGTTTGTTTGAGGGAAAGGCAGATATGTGTGATTTGTTTAGAGTCAGAGCACAACAAACCAGATTCCTACATATTGTTGCTGTAATGATGACAAAGATACCTGAAATTGCTGTTAAAAGTTTTATTTTTCTTTTATTAAAAATTCCAGATTACAGTTGAATACCATTACACAGGAACAGCTCATTTTTAGTTTTTCTCATGGCCAGTAGGGCTCAGTAATAGGTGCTTTTTGTGGTCAAGTTCTCTATCAGTTTTTCTGACGATTAATCGAATACTCTAATAAGAAATATTGCATTTTTTAAAGGTGCTTTCACACTAGGGGCCCGGTCCCTAGTGTGAAAGCACTCAGTAATCGCAGCGCAGTTTAAATCACCTGGGTCTAATGTGAAAGCACCCTCAATCAGTCACTTTGGCTTTTTCTAGAGAAGCAGTACTAGACAAATGAGAAAAGAAGCTGGTCCCTTAAATGAACTACTTCTATATTAAAAACTGGTATTAACAGGTTCTCTACAGAAAACATATTTAACAAAGTGAACATGAAGTTCTGAAGACAGTTTACATTTCTTAAAGTCAGAAGGACAGGAAGTTAAATAATGACATTAGATTATGCCATATTTGGGGTTTTAGGGATCCTCTCCCAGGAAATGTTTGGTGCCAACTCTTTATTTCTTCTACTGTAGTTTGTTTTTATTTTCCAGTTTGTCATTAAAGTAAAGGGACACTTAACCATTTTAACATCCTCTGCTTTATGAATGAATGTAATATTTCACATTATAGCCAGAATAAAGCTCCATCATTCACACAGAGGTCTGATGATGGCTGAAAGGTCAACCTTTAGATTACAGGAATATGGTCCATTTTTTAAAGGGTGATCACTTTTAATTTTTGGGCTTTTTTTGTTTGTGATTCTTCCACCATAATAATCTGACCTTTAAGACCATCCACTGACACGGAGAACACATTTAAAGGGATAAAGCTGCCTCTGTGACCTGTTGAATCCTGACTGGATGATGATGAACTTTGACCTATTTTGTCTCAGTCTGTCTGTGGCAATAGTGTTTCTGTTTAACTGGTGTCGATTCATTATCAATGTAAGTCTCATCAAACTATTTGTGATGCTGAAACTTTTTGAAAAATCCACTGGAATCAAGATGTCAGTGCGCTGAATTTAAATAATTTATAATTAAATGTATAACGTCAGCACGCGAGAGAGAGAGAGAGAGAGGGAAAGCACCAAAACAGGACTTGAATCGTGAAGCCTGACTGTCTTCTGTAAAACTGTCGGGTCAATCAGAGAAGTTTATGAATTCCCTGAAGTCTGCAGACACAAACTGAGCGCTGTCTCACTCCAGCGAGTCATGCAGGCAGCGTGTAAACTCAGAGATCTCCGTAGGTTTACCGGTGCAGGCGTGGCGCCTTATCTGCCATGGAGCTGCAGCCACTGGATGTGAAAAAACGCAGGATGAGTGCCTGGAAACATCACTGCATCCACTTCTTCTTCATGATTTTCACGCCTCGTATCATGAAGCGAGGCAGATAATTTGCATCAAGGAATTTTTTGAATCGAATCACCTGAATAATTGGAGGAATTGTTTCAGCCCTAATCGTCAGTATTTTTTGGCCTACTGGAGAAATGTAGTCTAGTTTGTAGATTCCTACTAAATCATACAATGACTGATCATTAAAAAATCTGAAAACTGTACAGCTCTGTGCTTGTTTGAAAAGCAAAAGAAATCCAGTACAATCCCTAAATGTTTGTCACCAACTTCAGTCACAGAATCAGCCAAAATAAGAAATCTCTGCTCTGCATTAATTAGGTTTGGCTTATTGTGGTGGGTGTCATCTAACCAGGTTGGCAGTGCTTTTTACTGTTTTTCTTGGTAATCAGACACATTTTGTTTTGCATTCACACAATGACACAGTCTTTTAGACCAAAGGCCAACTTCTGGAGTTTTCTGTGGAGGAATTCTAAACTGAGACCTCCTCCTTTGTTGATGTTAAAGTTGCAGTAGTCCATGGGTTTTTTATCTTTTCCTTCTTCTAAGGTGGAGGCTGAGCCTGATAAGAACCAAAGTCGATACAATCTGCGTCGTAGGAAGGATGATGGAGACGCCAAACAAGAGGAGGTGAAACCAGAGGAGGTGGGGGAGAAGGAAGCCAAACCGGCTGCAGCTCCTGCTGCCATTCCTACCTCACTGGACTTTGGAGGGAAGATAGGTAGGCTGAAGATGGGTAGGACACATCGTTTTACCACATGTGACATACACCGTTCAGCTACTCATGCTAGACTAGTTAACTAAACCTGATCAGATTTAAAACACACAACTAACTGGTTTGTCTTTCCTTCCAGGAGCTTACTTCTGGTTGCTGTTCCTGCCAGCCTGGGTTCTCTTCCTGACTCTCCAAGTAAACCTTAAGGACCCCAGCCTGGCCAACTTCCCTCCTCCTGTGCCCCCTCTTGAAACCTTCTTTGATGCCCAGGCACTTGGATTTGTTGTCCTCTGGATACTATTCCAGGCCTTGCTCTACGTCCTGCCTGTTGGAAAGGTGAGTGACATGAACTGGAGACCGACTACACAAACAAATCCATGTCCTAGCTAATAAAGACCAACAGACTCAGTTATAGAGTAGTCTGTCCCTGTCCTTCACTGAGAGTGTAAGCCTTATCAGGACTGTATTTCTCTAACAGACTCAGTTATAGAGTAGTCTGTCCCTGTCCTTCACTGAGAGTGTAAGCCTTATCAGGACTGTATTTCTCTAACAGACTCAGTTATAGAGTAGTCTGTCCCTGTCCTTCACTGAGAGTGTAAGCCTTATCAGGACTGTATTTCTCTAACAGACTCAGTTATAGAGTAGTCTGTCCCTGTCCTTCACTGAGAGTGTAAGCCTTATCAGGACTGTATTTCTCTAAACAAACAGAGGTGGAAATGTTTGATCCTCCTCACTCTCTGTTTTCCTGCGTACAGGAAAGACTCACATGAACCAGCACAAGGTTTTCTGTTTGTTTACTCTGACAGCAGGCAGAAATTGGATTAATGGTCAGGAGTCACAGTTAATGAAGGAAGCTCTTGTTCTCTTCCTCCTGCGTACTCTCCAACACTTACTGAGACGACTTCCTCCTTGAATTTTCAAGGTTTGAAAAGTGCTTGGATTTTGGTAACGAGCTGAAATTATTATTATTTTTTTTTTAAGGTAAATTGATATTAAATGAGCTTAGTTTGGACCTATTGTTAATTGTAATGTTGGGGCTCTCCTGCAACTGAAAATTTCAGCAAATGTCAGACTAATGTGTCACTGCAGTAGCCACCATCACAAAGGGCTGTGACAGGAGATGTGCTCTTATGTTTGGTGGAAGGACAAGGCTTCAGTGAGCTTATGGTGGTTGTGAAGCTGTTGTTAAAACCCTAATGATGGAGTTGTCGGTGGTGGCTAAATAAAGTTTGGACCATCTTGTTGATACTTCAGAGCTCCATGTATATGTTTTTAAAGTTAATAACCATCATTGACATCATCATCTGTGGTTTGTTGGGTGTTGTAGGATTTGAAGGGCCGATGAGAAGTAGACCACAGAAAACACAGACCACCAGCAGCTCCATGTGTGACGAATTTGTTGTCCTTTCATCAGTTATGATTAAGGAGTTCTGGACTACCTGTTCATAAGGTCACGTGAATACTCGAGCACCAAAATCCCTGCAGCTTCATCTGTCAGCTGCTACTACTGAAGCTAAAAGTTCCTGATTCAGTGGCTGGTCACCGTGGATGCAGTACTACAACATATACACAGCTTTTCAGCTGAAAAGTTTTATTAGGGTGGAGTTACTCTTTTAATGAGCTGTTGGGGAAAAAAAAATCACCCGAACTCAGTGAAACTAAACACACGGCTCGCGAGCCGCATGTGGCTCTTTAGTGACCAGTTGCAGCTCTTTTAAGGCTTACTTGAAAAAAAAAAACAAACAAACCTTAAACTAAAAACATTTATGAAGGTAAACACTGTCATCCGTAAAGATTCGTGGTAAGTCACATCAATAAATCTGCTACCCACACGAAGAAGACAGGCTTTAACTTCCAAATTTAAATGATTATTATTTTAAATCCATATATCATTACTGTCGGATGCTCACAGAGGAGTGTGTGTAAGAGAAGAGCGCAGAGGAAGTCCGCATGTGGTGCGTCTTCAGTAAGCTCATTCATTGAGGCAGAGGTTGCCAAATATTCTCTGACGGATGTCTTTTGAAGGATGACGGAGAATTTTGAAGGCTCTCCGTCATTTTGACGGGCTAGAATGGTGAGGATGAGCCTGCATTTCAGCGCACACACAGACAGATGCACCTTTTCCATTTAACAAACATGGACTGTCAAGGAGGTTATTTAATCTATTAAAAATCTTGTAGCCAGTGGGCTCTCTCACTGACCTCAACATCGTAGATTAATGAAAGCGCGTCGGTCTCTGTGCTGACAGCACTGAGAGGCTGCTGCAGGTGTTTCAGTGCACAGGTCGGCATGCAGAGGTCTTTGCACAGTGAGCCTTCATGTTGTTCTAATCATGTCTGCACACTGATGCTGAAATTGTTGTTTTATTTCCCGTTTTTTTTTCGTAACAGTTTCAATTTAATGCGAAATTTCATGTGTCCAAGGTGACCGATGAATCAAAACAGTTCCTGCTGCTTCCACCTCATTTGGTCTCCACCGAAACTCTCACTGAAACACCAAAGTTTGCTCTTTTATCATGTGGATATCAACCATGGAAATATAACAGAGAGATGGGTGAATGATGATTCAGGTCAGCACCTGTTGCTTTGTTCTCTTGTGTTTGCATTTTCTTTGAAAAGCATCTCAGAGCTCAAACTCAGCTCATTCTAATATCTTAGAAGATCTTTAGGCCAGGTGAAACTTTCATAACACTGGTGTTGGGCCATAGATTGGTATCTCTAAAATGACCACTTTTGAGGGAATGAAAAAATTATAATTTATGAAATTATATAAATATGATTTATAAAAACAAATTAAATCATGAAAAATTGAGATACAAGGTTTTAGCCTGATATCAGTGATATATAAAATAAATATATGCTCATTATCAGTGACGGATTGGTTCTTCTGACTCTATACAGGCATTTGTATCCCATTTAACCTCATAGTTATCCACACATCCACTGTTTTATTTCATTTCAACTACAGATTAACTGATCTATTATCTACCTTACATTCCAGGTTTGGAATGTGGCTCTCGCTAAAATTTTTTCTAGACAATAGGGCTCTATGGTAGAATAAGGTTGAGTACCACTGCCCTAACTGTATAAAACAGCCTTACTGCTGTAAAGCGCCCCATCACAGACATTGGCACTAACAGAGACTTAAAGTGAAATTATTCCTGTCTACTGCCGAGCAGTGCTTTTATCACTCCAGCAAACTTTCTAGTGATGAAGAAAACAAACCTGAGTTTAACAATAAAAGTAATCTGAAAAAAAAGTCTGTAATTGTTACTTTGACACATTATACATTAGTACCATTAACAGTAGAAGCGGATACAGCAGTTTGTAGCTGATATAACCCCAGTGAACAGTGACTCGACACTCACATGCTTGTCATGCATTCAGGGCTCCTCTAATGTAAATGAAGGGTTGTTTTCTGAGTTGTCTTTACTTGCTCTATTCGGAAAGGATGTTTTTTTTTTTTTTTTTACAGTAAAACTGGTACAACATTTTTAAACTGTGACTACAAAATAAACTTTTTCAAGTTTCCCCACAACCTCATCGTCTCAGTGTGAGTCCAATGTCAGTCCTTTACAAATGTATCAGACCAGCTGTCATCTCTGTCTCAGAGACCATCCAGCATCATGAAGTGCTTTAATGCAGACTCTTTCATTTTCAGTCAGCTCTCCACGTTTTACCATTTTGAACAGGAATGAGGAATTTCAAACTGGATTCACTCAAATTTGAGCCGGCTCTCTGGGCTTCTCTGGGAAGTCAGAAATGAATCAAGCATAACATTCAACCACTAAAACTCATTTTTCTCTTTAGGAATGACAGTAAATAACTATAATTTGACATATTAATCAAGAAATATCAATGTGCTTTAGTGTTTGTTCAGTTTTTTTGTAAATCAGTACATTTGAAAATTCATGGATAACAATAATAATTCTGTTTTAACATTAAAAATATCAAATATCATTTGGATTAAAGAGCTTCTACATATTGGTGTATTAACCATTGCAGAAACATCAATAATGATTTTGGTAATTACCAATGCTGTTAATTTAGGGCAGCTGTGGCAGAAACCTGACTGTGGGTGGTGGTCCAATACATTTGTGAAGCACTGTAATTCAGGCCTGTTGGCTTCAGAGTTCAGCTCCATATAGGTGCAGATAACTTCTCTCCTCCTTCAGATGCTAAACTGTGGCAAACTTTAAAGAACATTCAGCTTAGATGTGGCATTTCTGGGTTAGTAGAACTTTCTTCCTAAAACGTGATTAAGCCCAGCTGAAATTAGGGGCGGTGGGCTTGGTCTTCTCTCAACCAGGAGGTCATGTTAAAGTGTCCTTGAGCAGGGAGTTGAACCCCAAACATCTCCTGCTGCTACATCAGCAGTGAGTGACTGTGTATGAATGGGACGGGTCAATATGAAGGGACAGTTTGTGAAAACTCTTTGACTTGTCAGAAGACAACAAAAGGACTTAACATGCTTAAGCCTGTACACAAATGCCTTTGCTTTTTACTGCCCTATTTCCTTTTAGAAGTGATATCTCTGATAAGTACAGGACAGACATTTACTCAGGTGTTTGAAATTATTGCAGTTGGTGCCTGAATTCAAATAAATCCTGTTGGAGGATAAATTTGAGGCCTGTTTTTGGCTACATTTAGGGACGCAGCAGCGTATCAGTTTTGCATTTGTAATGGCATCAGCCCTGCAGACCATTGATGAATAATGTGGCATGAACCGTTGTCTATGTGCTGTGTCAGATCAGTTTAAACTGACTAGTTCACCTCACTCCTCAATCTAATTGTTTTTTTACTGGGCAGAGTACCTCAGTTCTTGGATGGTGATTTGTTGTCAAACACACGATGTTGGCATATCAGAGTTTTACACCAAAAAGAGCAGTGTTTTTTCATCAGTTGTTTTAAAACATTGGTCTTAACCCTAATTTTCAGAATTGGGACATCTTTAGCTTTATTATTTTCTATACCCCCCCATGTTAGCCATACGTGCTTTTGACCTGAATCCTGACTTTTTATGTCATAGCACAAATATTTTACTAGTAAATTGGTCAGCTATTAATACAAATATATTTTTACCTCTCCAGCTAAGTGAGGGCATGCCACTGAGATCTGGAGAACGACTGAAATACAGAACCAATGGTGAGTTCTTCATTTCCACCCAGCGCTGAGCTCATCCTGCTTCAGTCAACACTGCCGTTCATGAATGAAGCCCATGGATTGGTTACATTTACCCTTCTTTTTGTTCCATGAATCCCTTCAGGGTTCTTTGCCATCGTGGTGAGTTCTCTAGTGACTGCAGCTGCAGTGTACCAGGGGGTCGACCTAACCTACATCCACAGCAACTTCCTGCAGCTGGCTGTGGCCTCCTTCCTCGTCTCCGTACTGCTGAGTGTCTACCTGTATGTTCGTTCCCGCTACGTTGCTCCCGAGCGTCTGGCACTGGGGGGAAACTCTGGTAAGAGGAGAGCTGAGCCCCTCAGCTGTGTGAACCGTTTATTCTGTCGCTGGGCTTATTTCCATTCTCTATGTTCTCTGTTTTTACAGGAAATGTGGTGTACGATTTCTTCAAAGGGCATGAGCTTAATCCCCGCATCAGAGACTTTGACCTGAAGTTTTTCTGTGAGATGCGCCCTGGTCTGATTGGCTGGGTGAGTTATTTCATGTCAGAAACAAAGAAGGTGTTGTCTGAGATAATTTTTTTCATGTCACATTTTATGATTTTAAAGTAATTTTTAATTCATTCATCCCTTTATTGAATGAGTTTGTTTTTTTTCTAATATCTGAAGAAAGTGCTGGCTTTCTAACAGGCTGTTATTTCTTTGCACACATTGCCCTCTATTAGTCACATGCAGACTTTACCTCAGACAGACAGGAAGTCAGTGAAAGTCTAGGGTTTAATGATGCAGACTGCAGGTGGTACAGACTTTTATCTTGGGTTGTTTGGCTTCAGGGACATGAAGCTCTTCAACGTGGAAAGTCAGCATCTTCTCAAAGCCAGAAAAGTGTCCTGGTTGATTATGAAACCTTTGTAATAATTTCTGATCTCGTCTCTAACTGTAGTGCCTGATCAACTTTGCCATGGCACTGGCTGAGATGAAGCAGCAGCATCTGGAAGCTCCATCACACTCAATGATCCTCGTCAACCTCTTCCAGCTTCTCTATGTGGTCGACGGCCTCTGGAATGAGGTGAGCTCACAGACTGTATGAAGTATTGTGCCAACTCTGAGTGAAGTCATTCATTACTTAAGCCTGTCTTTTAAAGCCAATCCATGGCAGTCACCAGAGTATAAACTGTCTTAACTACCTTTCAGGGAACTAAAATCCCATTCACACTTGTACCAAACTCATGAAAATTTATCCTGAAGTTTCCCTGCCAGCCCCCTAATATTTTTCAGCTCCCCTAGCCCTCCATAGAATGGCAGGCAAACTACAGGAAAACTTCCTGCTGTGAAGGGCAAGTGTGAAAACAAATCAGGAAACTGTCAGGGTAGGTCAAGTGAAAGAAACTAAGGCTGGTCTTAGACCACCTGACAAACTGTTCCACTGGTTTGTAGCTGCCATAACATCCAGTGTAGAAGCTGCGTCTTTAATTCCTATTTTGTCATCTCAAAAGTTTGGCTGGGGCCTATCCTATCTACCAGGACAACTTATGACTAGTATAAAAATTACTGCAAGTTCATCCAACTGCCACACCACACACTTCACAAGACTTTTGGTGATTAAAATTGTGTACTGCAAACAGCCACTTCCATTGTTGGGGACTTACTATAACTGGTGTAACAGCAGAGACAGCACCAGTGGGATTTGGTGAAAGGTATTACCCTGTTTGTTGTGTGAATGAAATGGAAATTGTCCTACAGGAGGACAGTTTAAACCTTTATTCTCCCTTTTGGAGATTACAAAAAAGTGTTATACAATGCTATAAGCTTATAAGCTGCTCTCTTATATGTGCAGTGTGTTTGTTATACATAACCTTTATAAAGCCAAACAAGGCAAGTTATAAAAAGTATTTACCCCCTTTACAGTGTGAACCAATACAGAGTTATTTTTACCAAAATCATTTTTGAACCAGACAGAAAATGTGCTTGTTTTTACTGTAAAATTGGTCAAAGGGGGTGAAAGTAGCCTGGTAGTTCTGTAAAGAGAATCGTATGTGTTTTTAAGGTTATAAACTAATTGATCGATCTGTCTTGCTTCTGCAGGAGGCCATTCTGACCACCATGGACTTGATGCACGATGGTTTTGGCTTCATGTTGGCCTTTGGTGATCTGGTGTGGGTTCCCTTCACTTACACCCTGCAGGCCTATTACCTGGTTAGCCATCCCAATCCCCTGAGCTTCCCTGCCCTGACAGTTATCATCACACTCAAACGTAAGTAGAAGTGAAATAAACAAAACCTGGGCAAAGCAGCCCTAACTCTGCTGAGAAGTGCTGGGTGGCTGAGCTAGGAGTGCTTTTAAACCCTGTAGATTAATCCTCGGTCATATTGGAGTTAATAGTTCAGCCAAACCTACACGTGTTCTTTGATTATGACAAAGTCCCCAGAAATTATTTTGTACAGAGGCTTGTATTCTCAAAAACATGTCAGGACATCAGGTGTTTACATCAGGTAGGAGCTGAATTTAACAGACAACAACACTTCTAACTACTGAAACACAGATTCAGCTTCAGCTACTGGGAACTTTATACACACTGGTGTATAAAACATGTCTTTTTGGTCTCATGCACACAAATGTGAGTTAAGTTTCTCATTACAAGTTTGTTTAAGGAAGAATGGGTTTCATAGCACTAATGCACCTTTACAAAGTGAGACTCGCAGCAAAGCAGCAACTTTATATTGGTTCACATACTAGAACAACCATTCAGTGTAAGGAGCTCATTCTGGAGAGGAAGATATGTTCCTGGCTTGATGAGGGAGCTCACTACTGTATGAGACTGATGTCTGTCCATACACTCAATACCACCATCATCAGCAGCTCAATGAAAATGTGATCATTTTACCATAACGCATGGTTTTATTGATTCCTACTGAGAGTAGCCTTTAGTGACTGTTACAGACAACTGTCTGTTTCACCTTTGGAACTACCAAGCAGGATCACATTTATTGTGGTCATCATATAAATATGATTAAGACATGTTCTTCCTTTTTATTGATAGGAAATAGTCATTAATTGTAGGTAAAGTTAGCAAAATCATTTTTCTTTCATCGCCATACGTGTACATGGGTTCATGACCGATGACTCTTCACTTTAAAACAACAACACTGATATCTATCGTGCCAGCCCAGGTTTAGTTATATCTAAATCAGCCTGTGAGAACACAGATGCAGTGGAAACTCCAACCAGCCTTAAGAATAATTGAAATAAAAATGTACTGACTTTTCCTGTTAATAATGAGGACAAAGAGCAGGACACGCTAACTTCCTGTTAGTTTTGTCTTAAGATCTGGCTAGGTATTCTAAAAATAGTTTTATTTCTAAAAAGAGAAGTGCTTAACTTTGGTCTTTGTCTAAATGTTGGTTTCGTTGTTTTTCAGTTGTGGGCTTCTACATCTTCAGGAAATCCAACTCTCAGAAGAACGCTTTCAGGAGGAACCCCTCAGACCCTACACTGTCCCGTAAGTTCGAAATGTCAACAGGAACAGTTAACAATCTAAAGGCTGTCCCATTTTCTAACTTCACCGCCACCCCTCGTTTTTTAGGGTGCCCTGCCCCTCCTAAGTCTAGGGAAGCCTGTAATAAAGACCACCCTTTAAGTTTCTAATACGCCACCAGTAGCTGTGGACAGCATTTACATAAGCAGATGCAGTGACATTCCTGGATATCTCTACTACAGGCAGTTTTCTTAAACTGCTTGTTTGAACTCAGAGGACCATAGCCCTTCAGACCACCCCTCCATTCCAGCCAGGATCTGGACACCCTACCCGTAAATGTGATTAAAAATAAGTAGAGTTAGAGTTACCTCCAATCTCCACGTACAGCGACCACGCCGCGATACACCAGTCACTCGTACTGTGGAGAACATCGCTCCCTCTCGAGCCTATCAGAGCAGTTCCACAGCCCGCGCTCCATTTGGCAGCGGTGCGTTCCTAGAGCGCCACTTGGCTCTGCTTTATTCTTGTTACACTGAGGGTCTTTCAGTGCAGGCCGCTGCCAAACCACATCAATACCCATCGATCACAAAGCTCCAGAAGAGGAAGTCGCAGGCATAGACTATCTGGTTCTTTCAAGATAAAACACAATGCACGGACTCCTGATATTAAATTATCACTTTATCAACATTACGTCTCATCCTGCAGCGAGAGCAAAGGGTCACCGAGAGGTCAGTGGGTCACAGAGCTACAACGGCGCCATTGACGAGGAAAAGTTTACTTTTGAGGATATTTAGCCAAAGAATTTTCTATAAAACCACAGATCCTTTAAGCAAACATGAACCTTTTTACTCCCTGATGTACTCACCCAGTGGAGGAAGCAATAATATCACGGAAAAGAGGAAAAATTAAGCCTACAAGGTAAAATAGTCCGCTGTTGACATGCTATTCCTGTGTGAACTCGCACTTCTCCCGTGATCTCTGCCTGCTGATTAGGGCTGGGCGCCGCAGTGCAGCGCTCTAGACTCGCTTCCAGTGGGCGAGGTTGCTTGCCGGCGGTCAGAGCAAACCCGCGGCGCTTCGGTGGGCGGTTCAGTTGTCCTATGTGGACATTGCAGGTTTGGTGGTCCGGTCAGGGGGTGTTCTGGGTCTGGGCCAAAACGTCTACTAAGCAGCATTGTAGGGTAATTTCAGGATTTTAGGATTAGGTTTGGGGATGTAACACTTCTTTGTACAGGATGACTAGTCCACATTTGATTGTTTCTATGAAACAGGGCCAGCTTGTTTTAGTAAATGAAAATATCTGACAAATAGTACACTTATTTTGACTAAATCTTCATTTTTGACAGATACTTGAGTGCCTGCTTGGTTCCATGGGAACTTTTAGTGTTATTACTTGTTGTTATAAGAGAAAAGTACATTTCTCTTAATTCTTTAGACTTACCAGCCATAGGTGAAATACAAAATAAAATGCTGATCTCTAACATTACTAAAAAAGAATTAGATGATGCCATTAGCAGATTAAAACCAAATAAAGCTGCAGGAAGCGATGGATACCCGAGTGAATGGTATAAAGTGTTCAGGGAAGAATTAACACCTTTACTTCTCAATTCTTTTAATCTGACTCTTAAAGAAGGTAAGCTTCCACCATCATGGAAAGAAGCAGTTATATCAGTTATACCAAAGGAAGGTAAAAACAAAGAATTATGTGAGTCTTATAGACCCATCTCAATTCTAAACGTTGACTATAAAATATTTACTTCAATTATTGCTAAGAGGTTTGAAAATTTTATGACAGACATAATTGACGAAGACCAATCAGGTTTTATCAAAGGCAGGCAGACCCAAGATAATATCCGGCGTACTCTTCATATAATAGATCAGATCCAAAAACAGGGTAAAAGTGCTGTGTTAGTTAGCCTGGCCTTTGACTGCGTAAGCTGGAAGTTCCTCTGTCAGGTCCCTAATCAGTCAATAAAAGATCAATATGAAATTAACTGGATGGAAGATAAAATTAAATACCTAGGGGTTACAATTGCAAAGGATTTAGACAAAATCTCAGAAATTAATTATAACAAGATAAATAATAGAATCCAGAAGACATTAGACATTGGTCAACATTCAATCTAGACTTTGGTACATGAATTGAGGTGATAAAGCTGAATTTTTTACTGAGATTACTGTTTTTATTTCAATCTATTCCATTTATTATCCCTGAAACACAATTTAGATCATGGGACAAACTAATATCCAGGTTTATTTGGAATGGCAAGAAGCCAAGAGTGAGGTATAAAACACTTTTATTAAACAAGGAAGAAGGTGGGATGTCCCTTCCCAACTTGAGGCAATACTGTATGCAGCTCAGGTAAGATTTCTTGTTTGTGGATGTTGTCCTCATTACCAGGCAAGATGGAACGACACTAAGACTAAACTTGAGGCTTTCCAACTTCAGTCATCTCTTGGAGACAAGGCAAGCAAATTGAGCCAAAAAACTAAAAGCATAATTATCAAACAATCTCTCAGTATCTGGGGCAAGATAATCAAGGAGTATGATATGGAGCGAGATATCAAAATATTAATTTGGCCTGCTTTGGATCCTCAGTTTAAACCAGGAATTAGTGACTCAGGTTTTAAACAATGGTGGGATAAAGGCATTACTGCGATATGTACATTAATAAGGGGAAGGAATTCAAAAGCTTTGCCCAGCTGCAGAAAGAATTCAATCTTCAGCACAGCGATTTTTTCAGATATCTCCAAATAAGAGATTATTATGATAAAAAGATTAAACCAGAAATATGTAAGAAGGACAATACAATGTTAGATATTTTTTCAAAAGCATATAAGCAGTATGATGCAAAGCTAATTTCATAACTTTACCAGGCTTTTCAGATACAGAAAGGAAATAACACTGAATATATCAAATAAAAATGGGAAAAAGAGCTTCAGGTGGAAGTACCACAGGAGGATTGGTGGTCGATGTGGAGCACACAACACTCATCTACAAGCTCCAAGAAATGGAGAGAATTTGAATGGAAGAATTTGGTACGTTATTTTATAACCCCACACATTAAAAATCAACAATCTAAAACACATAACCCATGTTGGAGACAGAGTGGGCACATCGAAGCCAATCACTCCCATATCTTTTGGACATGTCCAAAAATTCAGTTATTCTGGGTAAAGATTGTAGCAACTCTGGTAAAGATTTTAGGGTATGCAATACCACATGATGTGAAACTGTTGTATTTTGGTTTGTTTACAGAAAATGTTTCTAAAAAGGACTGGTATTTGTGTAAGATACTGCTTGTGGCTTGTAAAAAATCAATTTCAAGAAGATGCTATAAACCTGAGCTCCCAAACATCAAGGAATGGATGGAAATTGTGTCTGAAATATACAAAATGGAGAAAATAACTTTTTCACTAAGACTTAGAGGAGCAGATTTCACTAATAGGTGGTTCAAATGGATTCAATTTACAGCAGAAGACGGGAGTGCTATCTCTGACGTTGAACTTTGATGAACTCGTAAAGGACTGTATTATTATTCCATCTCCAGCATGCTCCACTGTCTGTTCTTTTATTTTTGTTAATGTGCATTGGTGTTCCACCTACGTCTTTATAAATGAAAAAAGCTCACAAAATAAAAAGTGTGAAAAAAAAAAAAAGAGAGAAAGTACATTGTTTTCTGAGAGTATGTTTCCTCATTATTCAAGCAGAACTTGTTGAGGAAATCCAGTGAATAAGTTTGTAAGGTTCCAGCGTGTCTCATGTTCTTCTGCTCTGTCCAGATCTGAAGACCATCCCCACAGCTACAGGAAAGAGTCTGCTGGTGTCGGGTTGGTGGGGTGTGGTCCGACACCCCAACTACCTGGGAGACCTTATCATGGCTCTGGCCTGGTCCCTGCCTTGTGGTGAGTGGATTTACGTCTAAAACACACATAAAAAGGATAAAATGTGATAAGGAATCAGTCTTAAGTAAAGCACTAGTGCCAAAAATCAAACAGGTGCTTAGTGTAGCATGAAGCTCTTTATTGTTGAGCTGGTTTATCAGTGTGCACCCTCTGCCTTTACTAGTGTTGTAGGGGAAAAGTGGTTTTCTTCACTGTGTTGAAATCAAACAGCACCATCTGGTGGTTAAATGAATCATTGCATTTGCAGCATTATTTAATTATTGTGAAAGGGGACCACCATTGTTGTCATTTTCTCTGAGACATCAATGCAAAACTGCAAATAGAAGAAAAGCACAAAACCAGGATTCTTCCAGTGAAAGAGCAAGCCAGCTTCAGTGTCTACATGGTCTACATGGTCTACAGGACCTACAAGACCTACAAGGTCTACGAGACCTACATGATCTACAAGGTCTACATGACCTACAAGACCTACAAGGTCTACATGACCTACAAGACCTACAAGGTCTACATGACCTACAAGACCTACAAGGTCTACATGACCTACAAGACCTACAAGGTCTACATGACCTACAAGACCTACAAGGTCTACAAGACTCACATGACCATACGTTTCTATAGAAAATGACAAATCTAGCACATAAAATTGACCTTAGGTTCTAATCATTTGAAATCAGGCATTAATAATATAAAATCCTTCAAAATATTAAAATCAGTAGGAAACTTCCATTTCAGTCACTGGGGTCAGATTAGGTTGAGGCCACACCCACAGGCTGCAGCCAGCTCCTTTGTTCAATCTAGCCCGCTCCACCAACTGAGCTAAACCAGCGCCACAGTCAATAAATGTAATCACAGTCCCAGTTTTGACCTTTCAACAATCAAAGTAACTCATTTGTTGGTGATTATTTACACGTGCTTCACCAGTAGGCTCTGTTTTATTCAAATACATTATCCTGTTTAAATCAAGTTTTGTTTTTTATCATGTTTGGTGAATATTCTCTTATAAAAATGTTTATTTGCAGACCATTTTAATGTCATCCACCAGTCTGTACGTCAACTATGAGCCTCTCCTTTTTTCTTTATGTGGAAACTACTGCCAGCAGAATGAATCTGTCGCAGACATTCATTACTGTCACCAAACCAAAGGTTGGTCTGTTTAACTTTCAAAATAGGGCCGGTTTTCAAACAGGAAGTGAAGTACACAAGGCGTGAGACCGTAAAAAGACAAGGCAGCTAAAATGTTACATACCACTGGATGAATCCATTCTTAGATGAGGAGGAAGACTCAGCAGCAGGTCTCAGTCTTCTTATTTAGGCTGTTAGAGGACGGTGGAGCTCTGGTCCCAGTCTGGCCCTGAGAATATGCTGGTAGAAGGATTTTAAAATACAGAAGAAGCAATGAAATATTGTGTATTAAATTTAAATCTGTGATTATTAATCATGATTAAAATTATGTTTTATCGTTTTGGCCAAAATCATTCAGCCCTATTAGAGGTTTTATGTTTTATTATAAAAGTGTATTTGCATTTAAATGCCTACATCCTGAATAAGACGGCCTGCTTTTTCTGTTTTTTTCTAGTGGAAAATCCCAGATATACCAGGGTCAGGTTCTTAATAGAGGGCTCATGCTGCGTGGCAGAGCCCAGAGCTCTCTGGGGGTAGATGGCCAGGAGGTAAATGAGAGCAGCATAAGCAGGTGTGACCTACCAAAGCTCAGACCACAGATTAACCACAGTTAACAGAGAGGGAAAGTGCATCCCTCTTTTATCTGTGCATGAATGTGGTTGTATCGATCAGGGCTTTTTTTAGGGACAGGTGTTTTCACTGAAGTCTCGGATATGATCCCTGTGGCTTCATAGAGTTGTAAACAGAACAGCAGAAACTGAAACAAAGAAGTTCTCTGCTGGTGTATTTGAAAAGCTGTGAGGTTGTTCTTGTTTAAAGCGACAGCAGATCGTTGACATGGTTTGTGACCCTCGTCTCCTGTCCCGTTCAGGCTGTAGCCACCTCCTTCCATGGTACTACATGATCTACTTCATCATCCTGCTGGTGCACCGAGACTCCCGCGACATGAGCGACTGCAGGAGGAAGTATGGCTCGGCGTGGGACGAGTACTGCCGAACTGTTCGCTACCGGATCATTCCCCGCGTCTACTAAGAAGACGGACGGACGGACACTCCAGAGCTGAGGCCTTTTTTGACCCAGAATTACGGCCCAAATAAGAGTGGATTGACTGACTGATTTGTATTTGGATTTTTTATTCTTTTTATTTTTCTTGACAAAGAATTTTTAAAAATCTTCTGTGGACTGCAGGCGCTGCAGTTCAGTGATTTTTTTCATGAGAGAAAAAAAATGACGCTCATTGGTGTAACGGACTTTTTGAAGAATTGCCTTTTTTAATAAAAAAAAAACACTCAAAATGTCCTTTTAAAGGTTTACAAAATGGGGGAGAAAAAGAAAACGCCTCTGCTTAGGAATGTCTTTTTAGGATGTATATTTTTGTATATACACATTTGTTTTTATACTGCACGAAGAATCTTACAGCTTGCAAAGTTTTTGCTAAATTTGACTGTCTAGCTTCCGTTTTCAAACGTAACAGTACCAGCTTGGCGATTATGAATAATTTTGTAAGAACCCTTTTACAATAATGAACCAGCTTGTGTATATTATGAAGGTTGGGACTGAAAATGAATGAATTGTACAGAGGATTTAGAACTCGCGTTCTCTCAGGACCAGTCAAAAAGTTGAATTAGAAGAACTGTCTCAATAATTTTGTTGTGTAAAATGTTCTAGAAGTTTGTAGTTTTGACTTGAAAGTGTGAAAATGATTTTGAGAAAATGCACTAATGCGTGATAGGTTTTATTTTCTTGTATTTTTGATTCCAAAGTGTGTTTGAATTGGCTTTGCTACCTCAGGTTCGCCTCCTCTGTTCCCAGCGGGACACGGTGGCTGTGATTATGAGTGTGACGTCAATGCTTATCAAATCAAAACCAGCCACATTCGACTGCTTCACCACAGTCTGTGGCACCCATCCTCATGTTCAAAACTCCCAGGTTCATTTTATTTTCAGCGTTTTAAACTCTGAGCTTTTGTTTCTGCTCGTTTCTGAAGTGATTTTTATTATTGTGAATTTCTTTATTGATAATCTCCACTGCCACATGAATAACCTCGTTCAGCTTTAATTTCCCAGATCATATGACAATTTAAAGTTCATACTGTGACAACATGCAGGGCTCTTGATTGATTTAGCATTTACAACCTCTGCTATTACAAGTATTTCTACGCATGTGCAGCTCTAGAAGAGAACCGAAGTAGCAATATATAAACTAGACCACGTAGCATTTGTTTTTATGCTGTGCTGACTGAATAACATGTAAATAGTTTGTTTTTAATCATGTTATTTTCAGAAGAAGTAGTGATCATAGTAATGTTCCTCTTTAGATATTTAATTTTGCTGTTGTTTTTATTTTTTATTGTAATTTAACCACTGAATATTGACCACTAGTTCTGTTTACACCCAGATCTGTCGTGTTTCTAGATGATTGTACACGACAAATGTAAAACGGTGTGCTACACCCTGAGGAATTCTGTTTGATACTTGAGATGACACATTCCTGTATGGCCACAGCTCACTCTGCTTCACAAACATTTGTTCAACTTTAAAAAACTTGATTTGCCTGTTGAAGAAAGAAGCAATAAGATGTAAGTAGACCTGTAAGAAAGACAGAAAAGTCTGTGTTGATCAGATGGTCCCCAGGATTAATCAGACCTGTTACAGTGGCTGGGATAAGCTTATCTGTACAAATGTTGCAGCATAAATAAAGATTACAGTATTTCTTTTTTGGCTTTCTGTGGACTCTGAGTGTTTATCCTAGGCTGACTTTCCTCTTCTGTGATTGTCAGGGATGCTGTTTGCATCAAATTAAGAAGGTGTGGCACTGTGTTCAGATGGCAGCAGCATGAGGATGGCATTCTTCATGAACCAGTACACTTATACAGACCTAAAACCAGTACAACTGCTGACTGCTCACATTCATGTCAGATGTTCTTCATCCTCCCGTCATCCTCATTTATGTTGAAGTATAACCACACAGCAGACAGCAGCTCTGACTGTATACTCACATAACGAGAGGCTAACATGCTCTGGACAGTAGCACACACCAGGCAGTGCTTCATCAGCACTCAGACCTGGTACTGGTGCATCCTTGGGCCAATCCCATTTCTACCCCTTAAAGGGGACATAAATCACCTTTTGAGGTTTTTCTAACACAGATATGTGTTAGAAAGTATGTGTGGAGTGTTTTTACAGCTACAAACTTCACAGGCATGTTTGGGGACCTCTGAGACCCTCTGAAACAGAGCTGTCGGGGTGAAAACCTTCCCTTAAGAAACGAGACGCCACTTCACTGCTGTTGATCATCACTGCTGATAAAGCTGCGGCATCAGAGGTGATAAAGCTTCATGTTGATCTTCTCCATGTATTTACACAGTAAATAGCCCTGGTTCACACTCGTACGTACCGAAAAATAAACTCCCATCCCCAATGGCTGAAGATTGAAAACAGAACTGTTGTGTGTTCTATTATCATGATGCCAAAAACATTTTTACGTTTATGCGCCTCCTTTGTAGTCTCTTGTGCCATTTCACAATTAAACACAGAGCACGGAGGGAAATTCATCATACCCCTTGGTTTCAAGTGTGGTCCTGGAAAATCTTCCGTTCATGGGCTAGTAGCCCTCGGCCCTTAGCCCTAGCCCTAGATTAAAAGAGAACTGGGACACCCCTTCACCTGACGTGATCGAGCTAAACCAAGGGGAGGGACTAAGATCAGGGCTAAGGGGTAGGAATGGGATTCACTCTTACTCTTCATCATCCTCACTTGAAGCTGTGAAGTATCACTCCAATGTGGAAACCAGAAGGTTGAAAGCTAATATAACCCTCCAAAGCTGAATGCATCAGATTTGATACAGCTTTTTGTGAGACCTCTGACTAATCCACATGATCAACAACTAACCTTTTGTATACAATCTGATAAATTATTTTTCTCTTGGATTATCAGCCAGAAATGTCTCATGCAATTTAAAATGTCATTTTATGGCAATTTTTCTATTTGAATTTTTTGTAGAATCTCATTTCCACAAATTAGAATTTTCTGGCTGTGAGTTGAGATTTTCCCTTGTTAAATAACGAGGGCATTTAAGCAGCAAATTTTCAGAAAATTAAAAAGTAAATGTCTTTTTCTTCATTAGAATAATGTCAAAAATTTTGTAAATGAAATGCAATTGAAAGTAAAATGGCAAATTAGATAATTGAATATTCTTTTTAATTTGTGATTAAAAAACGCACACACGTGAAAATGAAAAGCATTTCTAATAATGCATTTACTGTTTGAGTTATGAGAGCTATTTAGCAGATCCTTTTCTGCAAATTCAAAATAAAACTTTTTTTTTCGATTGAATTATGTTAGGAAAATGACATGTTTAAAAATAAGGTGTGCAGAGGTGTGGCCATGGCTCCATTATGTTTTAAAACTGAGATATCACAGCCATAACTACATAATTGGCAGGAATAAATTTGACATTTTATCAAAGCTAGTCTTCAGTATTTTGGCAGGAAGTGTCAGTTCTGATTCAGTTTGACCCACAGCACCAACAGTTATAATGAGGAACAGCACCATCTCCTGGCTACAGGACTTCATATCAACGCGACTGCATGAGTAAACACCATCAAAGATCCTCAGCCATGGACTTTCAGGTAAGAGTATTTTACAGAGGAAGGACATCAGGATGTTTAAAAAGAAGAAAAACACATAAATCACAGTGAAAACCACAACAGAGATGATCAGATGCACCAAACACTAGGACTCTAAAAGCAGAAAAAAATACTCTTTCTAAGCTCTGGACAGTTTAAAGAGATCAGATATGAGCTGCATTATTAAACCAATAAATCATGAATCTGTGAATGTATTTGCTTCATTCACATTGTTTCCTATTCAAATTTAGACAGGTTTATGAACAGACAGGTGTTTTAGGTAGATGCTGACATTTGGACCTCCTACTGAGATGAGCTGCTCTGGAGGATTCTATGAGAAAACACAGGAGAGACAGGTGAGACAGACCAGAGAAAGGTGAGACAGACCAGAGACAGACCAGAGACAGGTGAGACGGACCAGAGACAGACCAGAGACAGGTGAGACGGACCAGAGACAGACCAGAGACAGGTGAGAGAAACCAGAGACAGGTGAGACAGACAAGAGAAAGGTGAGACAGACCAGAGACAGACCAGAGACAGGTGAGACGGACCAGAGACAGGTGAGACAGACCAGAGAAAGGTGAGACAGACCAGAGACAGACCGGAGACAGGTGGACCAGACCAGAGACAGGTGAGACAGACCAGAGACAGACCGAAGACAGGTGAGACGGACCAGAGACAGGTGAGACAGACCAGAGACAGACCGAAGACAGGTGAGACGGACCAGAGACAGGTGAGACAGACCAGAGAAAGGTGAGACAGACCAGAGACAGACCAGAGACAGGTGAGACGGACCAGAGACAGGTGAGACAGACCAGAGAAAGGTGAGACAGACCAGAGAAAGGTGAGACAGACCAGAGAAAGGTGAGACAGACCAGAGAAAGACCGAAGACAGGTGAGACGGACCAGAGACAGGTGAGACAGACCAGAGAAAGGTGAGACAGACCAGAAACAGACCGAAGACAGGTGAGACGGACCAGAGACAGGTGAGACAGACCAGAGAAAGGTGAGACAGACCAGAGACAGACCGGAGACAGGTGGACCAGACCAGAGACAGGTGAGACAGACCAGAGACAGACCAGAGACAGGTGAGACAGACCAGAGACAGACCAGAGACAGGTGAGACGGACCAGAGACAGGTGAGACAGACCAGAGAAAGGTGAGACAGACCAGAGAAAGTTGAGACAGAGCAGAGACAGGGGAGAGAGACCAGAGACAGAACGAAGACAGGTCAGGTGAGACAGACCAGAGAAAGGTGAGACAGACCAGAAACAGACCGAAGACAGGTGAGACGGACCAGAGACAGGTGAGACAGACCAGAGAAAGGTGAGACAGACCAGAGACAGACCGGAGACAGGTGGACCAGACCAGAGACAGGTGAGACAGACCAGAGACAGACCAGAGACAGGTGAGACAGACCAGAGACAGGTGAGACAGACCAGAGAAAGGTGAGACAGACCAGAGACAGACCAGAGACAGGTGAGACGGACCAGAGACAGGTGAGACAGACCAGAGAAAGGTGAGACAGACCAGAGACAGACCGGAGACAGGTGGACCAGACCAGAGACAGGTGAGACAGACCAGAGACAGACCAGAGACAGGTGAGACAGACCAGAGAGAGGTAGACCAGACCAGAGACAGGTGAGACCGACCAGAGACAGGTGGACCAGACCAGAGACAGACCGAAGACGGGTGAGACGGACCAGAGACAGGTGAGACAGACCAGAGAAAGGTGAGACAGACCAGAGACAGACCGGAGACAGGTGGACCAGACCAGAGACAGGTGAGACAGACCAGAGACAGACCAGAGAAAGGTGAGACAGACCAGAGACAGACCAGAGACAGGTGAGACGGACCAGAGACAGGTGAGACAGACCAGAGAAAGGTGAGACAGACCAGAGACAGACCGGAGACAGGTGGACCAGACCAGAGACAGGTGATACAGACCAGAGACAGACCAGAGACAGGTGAGACGGACCAGAGACAGGTGAGACAGACCAGAGAAAGGTGAGACAGACCAGAGACAGACCGAAGACAGGTGAGACGGACCAGAGACAGACCAGAGACAGGTGAGAGAAACCAGAGACAGGTGAGACAGACAAGAGAAAGGTGAGACAGACCAGAGACAGACCAGAGACAGGTGAGACGGACCAGAGACAGGTGGACAGACCAGAGAAAGGTGAGACAGACCAGAGACAGACCAGAGACAGGTGACCAGACCAGAGACAGGTGAGACAGACCAGAAAGGTGAGACAGACCAGAGACAGACCGAAGACAGGTGAGACGGACCAGAGACAGGTGAGACAGACCAGAGAAAGGTGAGACAGACCAGAAACAGACCGAAGACAGGTGAGACGGACCAGAGACAGGTGAGACAGACCAGAGAAAGGTGAGACAGACCAGAGACAGACCGGAGACAGGTGGACCAGACCAGAGACAGGTGAGACAGACCAGAGACAGACCAGAGACAGGTGAGACAGACCAGAGACAGACCAGAGACAGGTGAGACGGACCAGAGACAGGTGAGACAGACCAGAGAAAGGTGAGACAGACCAGAGAAAGGTGAGACAGACCAGAGAAAGACCGAAGACAGGTGAGACGGACCAGAGACAGGTGAGACAGACCAGAGAAAGGTGAGACAGACCAGAGACAGACCGAAGACAGGTGAGACGGACCAGAGACAGGTGAGACAGACCAGAGAAAGGTGAGACAGACCAGAGACAGACCGGAGACAGGTGGACCAGACCAGAGACAGGTGAGACAGACCAGAGACAGACCAGAGACAGGTGAGACAGACCAGAGAAAGGTGAGACAGACCAGAGAAAGGTGAGACAGACCAGAGACAGACCGAAGACAGGTGAGACGGACCAGAGACAGGTGAGACAGACCAGAGACAGACCGGAGACAGGTGGACCAGACCAGAGACAGGTGAGACAGACCAGAGACAGACCAGAGACAGGTGAGACAGACCAGAGAGAGGTAGACCAGACCAGAGACAGGTGAGACCGACCAGAGACAGGTGGACCAGACCAGAGACAGACCGAAGACGGGTGAGACGGACCAGAGACAGGTGAGACAGACCAGAGAAAGGTGAGACAGACCAGAGACAGACCGGAGACAGGTGGACCAGACCAGAGACAGGTGAGACAGACCAGAGACAGACCAGAGAAAGGTGAGACAGACCAGAGACAGACCAGAGACAGGTGAGACGGACCAGAGACAGGTGAGACAGACCAGAGAAAGGTGAGACAGACCAGAGACAGACCGGAGACAGGTGGACCAGACCAGAGACAGGTGATACAGACCAGAGACAGACCAGAGACAGGTGAGACGGACCAGAGACAGGTGAGACAGACCAGAGAAAGGTGAGACAGACCAGAGACAGACCGAAGACAGGTGAGACGGACCAGAGACAGACCAGAGACAGGTGAGAGAAACCAGAGACAGGTGAGACAGACAAGAGAAAGGTGAGACAGACCAGAGACAGACCAGAGACAGGTGAGACGGACCAGAGACAGGTGTGACAGACCAGAGAAAGGTGAGACAGACCAGAGACAGACCAGAGACAGGTGAGACGGACCAGAGACAGGTGAGACAGACCAGAGAAAGGTGAGACAGACCAGAGACAGACCGAAGACAGGTGAGACGGACCAGAGACAGACCAGAGACAGGTGAGAGAAACCAGAGACAGGTGAGACAGACAAGAGAAAGGTGAGACAGACCAGAGACAGACCAGAGACAGGTGAGACAGACCAGAGACAGGTGAGACAGACCAGAGAAAGGTGAGACAGACCAGAGAAAGGTGAGACAGACCAGAGAAAGGTGAGACAGACCAGAGACAGACCGAAGACAGGTGAGACGGACCAGAGACAGGTGAGACAGACCAGAGAAAGGTGAGACAGACCAGAGACAGACCGGAGACAGGTGGACCAGACCAGAGACAGGTGAGACAGACCAGAGACAGACCAGAGACAGGTGAGACAGACCAGAGAGAGGTAGACCAGACCAGAGACAGGTGAGACCGACCAGAGACAGGTGGACCAGACCAGAGACAGACCGAAGACGGGTGAGACGGACCAGAGACAGGTGAGACAGACCAGAGAAAGGTGAGACAGACCAGAGACAGACCGGAGACAGGTGGACCAGACCAGAGACAGGTGAGACAGACCAGAGACAGACCAGAGAAAGGTGAGACAGACCAGAGACAGACCAGAGACAGGTGAGACAGACCAGAGACAGGTGAGACAGACCAGAGAAAGGTGAGACAGACCAGAGACAGACCGGAGACAGGTGGACCAGACCAGAGACAGGTGAGACAGACCAGAGACAGACCAGAGACAGGTGAGACGGACCAGAGACAGGTGAGACAGACCAGAGAAAGGTGAGACAGACCAGAGACAGACCGAAGACAGGTGAGACGGACCAGAGACAGGTGAGACAGACCAGAGAAAGGTGAGACAGACCAGAGACAGACCGAAGACAGGTGAGACGGACCAGAGACAGGTGAGACAGACCAGAGAAAGGTGAGACAGACCAGAGACAGACTGGAGACAGGTGGACCAGACCAGAGACAGGTGAGACAGACCAGAGAAAGGTGAGACAGACCAGAGACAGACCAAAGACAGACCAGAGACAGGTGAGAGAAACCAGAGACAAGTGAGAAAGACCAGAGACAAGTGAGACAGACCAGAGACAGACCGGAGACAGGTGATACAGACCAGAGACAGACCAGAGACAGGTGAGAGAAACCAGAGACAGGTGAGACAGACCAGACACAGACCAGAGACAGGTGAGATAGACCAGAGACAGACCAGAGACAGGTGGACCAGACCAGAGACAGGTGAGACAGACCAGAGACAGGTGAGACAGACCAGAGAGAGGTAGACCAGACCAGAGACAGGTGAGACCGACCAGAGACAGGTGGACGAGACCAGAGACAGTTGAAACAGACCAGAGACAGACCAGGGACAGGTGAGACAGATCAGAGACAGACCAGAGACAGACCAGAGATAGGTGAGACAGACCAGAGACAGATCAGAGAGAGACCAAGGACAGACCAGAGACAGGGGAGACAGACAAGACACAGGTGAGACAGACCAGAGACAGACCAGAGACAGGTGAGACAGACCAGAGAGAGGTAGACCAGACCAGTGACAGATAAGAGACAGGTGAGACAGACCAGAGACAGGTGGACCAGACCAGATACAGGTGAGACAGAGCAGAGACAGGTGAGACAGACCAGAGACAAGTGAGACAGACCAGAGACAGGTGAGAGAAACCAGAGACAGGTGGACCAGACCAGAGACAGGTGAGACAGACCAGACACAGGTGGACCAGACCAGAGACAGGTGAGACAGACCAATGACAGACCAGAGACAGGCCAGAGACAGACCAGAGACAGGCCAGAGACAGACCAGAGACAGGTGAGACAGACCAGAGACAGGTGAGACAGACCAGAGACAGGCCAGAGACAGACCAGAGGCAGGTGAGACAGACCAGAGACAGGTGAGACAGACCAGAGACAGACCAGAGACGGGTGAGACAAACAAGAGACAGGCCAGAGACAGGTGAGACAGACCAGAGACAGGTTGTCCAGACCAGAGACAGGTGAGACAGACCAGAGACAGGTGAGACAGACCAGAGACAGGTGGATCAGACCAGAGACAGGTGAGACAGACCAGAGACAAGTGAGACAGACCAGAGACAAGTGAGACAGACCAGAGACAGACCGGAGACAGGTGATACAGACCAGAGACAGACCAGAGACAGGTGAGAGAAACCAGAGACAGGTGAGACAGACCAGAGACAGACCAGAGACAGGTGAGAGAAACCAGAGACAGACTAGAGACAGGTGAGACAGACCAGAGACAGACCAGTGGCAGGTGAGACAGACCAGAGACAGGTGAGACAGACCAGAGACAGACCGGAGACAGGTGATACAGACCAGAGACAGACCAGAGACAGGTGAGAGAAACCAGAGACAGGTGAGACAGACCAGAGACAGACCAGACACAGGTGAGACAGAGCAGAGACAGGTGAGACAGGTGAGACAGACCAGAGACAGGTGAGACAGACCAGAGAGAGGAGGCACAGACCAGAGTAATCAAACAGGAGGGAAATTAAACAGGAACAGGAACAAGCAGGAAACACAGGAAACTCAGCAAGAGAATAATTATTAGAAAAAACAAGAACATAGAGGGAGAGATGACAAAATAACAGAAGAAAAACAGAAGAAAAACACTCATCCCTTAATCTGAAAGACAGAGCTGAGGCTTAACACTGAATTTAAATCACAACTGTGAGAACATTTGTTATCATTAAAGGCTGAGTGTACAGATTCACTTACACACACCACTGATATACATTATATGGACAAAAGTATTTGGCCACACCTGTCAATTATTAAAATCACACAGGTGAATAAAATCATCACCTAGCCATGCAGACTACATTTACACATCTGTGATCTTAGAGTCGTTCTGAAGAGCTCAGAGACTTCCAGTGTGGTTCTGTGATGATACCACCTTTGCAGTAAGATGATTCTTGAAGTGTCATCCCTGCTGGATACTCTAGGTCAGCTGCAAGTGATATCATTAGACAGTGGAGGAGTTTAGGAACAACAGCAACGGAGGAGGCTATTTTTCAGGGTGTGGTCTAGACCCCTTATCTCCAGTGAAGGCCAATCTTAATGCTTCAGCAGGCCAAGACATTCAGGACAATGCTATGCTTCCGACTGTGTGGCAGCAGTTTAGGGAAGACCCCTTTCTAGTCCCTGTTGGACTAGAAAGGGGCCTTCCCAAAACCCCAGTGCACAAAGAAGGACTATAAAGACATGGGTTGAGGAGTTTGGTGGAAGAACTTGGAACAGAGCCTGGCCTTAACCCCATCGAGCACCTTTGGATTAACTGAAGTAGAGATTGTGAGCCAGGCCTTGTAGTCCAATAATCAGTGTCTGGCCTCATAAATGAGCACAAATTCCCACAGAAACACTCCAAGATCTTGTGGAAGAGTGCAGAGAATGGAGGCTGTTAAAGCTGCAACGGGGAGGCCAACATTTAATAGAGTCATTACAGTCCCAGGCGTCTTAATACTTTTGTCCATGACATAACTTTTAATGTATGTTACACTGCTGGCCCCTACATTTTGGCCATTTGACAGGTTTCCATAGATACTGGTTAGAGCTGTAGGTTCCTGAAGCTGTCAGGTAAAACTGAGTGGAGAGACTCAGTCCAGTCCTCAGCGCTGAATGTGCCAAATAAATGGGACACCTTGAGGCGGTTATGTAAATATAACCTCGCAGGAGAAGGAAGCTGCCGCTGATAAACTGTCAATTTGTTTCCATGGTAACCCACATCCTCAGTGAGAGAGCTGAACTCTTCCTGAAAGGCCAGCTCTGGTCTTATTATATAGCACAATAGTCAGATTAATCAGACATCAAAGAAGAGCAGCTCTGCTCCTGAGTTTCTATTCCACTGCAGTTTTACTGAGACATTCAGGTTTCTGTGAATCCACTCAAAGAGAGAGGGAGAGAGAGAGGGAGTGACAGAGAAAGAGAGAGAAAGACAGAGAAAGAGAGAGAGAGAGAGAGAGACAGACAGAGAGACAGAGAAAGAGAGAGAGAGAGAGAGAAAGAGAGAGAGAGAGGGAGAGAGAGAGGGAGTGACAGAGAAAGAGAGAGAAAGACAGAGAGACAGAGAAAGAGAGAGAGAGAGAGAGAAAGAGAAAGACAGAGAAAGAGAGAGAGAGAGAGAGAGAGAGAGAGAGAGAGAGAGATTTTGATTTTTAACCAAACCTTTATTAATCAGTCTTCATTCTGTACAAAAACAGTTTACATCATGTAAAAACAATCAGACAGACATCAACACATCTCCAAACACCAACAGATCCTGTTGAACAGAGCACAGCACCTCGTCATGAGCCCACACTGCCTGGAACCCCTCTAGATCCTGATTGGCTCTGTAGAAGCTAAAATCTAGCACTAACCTGGCCTTGATCATCTTCACCAGCAGCAGTCTAACATCCATGTCCACACTTTCATCCACTTTTCTCTTCCTGCTCACATAAACAGCCATCTTAGCCGTACCAAGGACAAAGTTTAACAGCTGACATTTATGTTTCTGGTGTCTGGTGTAGTTCGCTGTCTCGGTGAAGACCTCTCTGAAACCCTTAAAAACCCTCTGGAGGAGAGCAAAGAGAGAGATCAGACGGGAACAGTCCATGAAACAGTGAAACAGCGTCTCTCTGTGCTCACAGAAAGGACACGCGCTCTGAACATTGGCATTAATCACAGAAATAAAGGAGTTCACAGCTATGATCCCGTGGAGGATCCTCCACTGTAAGTCTGCATGTTTTTTAGTTAGTGGAGGCTTATACAGGGACCTCCACGCAGGTCTCAGATCAGGACTAAACCCTAGATAAGTCCTCCAGGGGGTGTCACTGCGCCCATTCAGGGTCTTTTTGTTGATGGCCTTCACCAACAGTCTGTAGAAGGTTTTCCCTGCAGTGTCGCTCAGAGACACGGCTGCAGGGCCAGTCAGGAAAACGCCGGAACAGTCCTTTAAATCCGGAGTTAAAGAGCATGCAGGAAAGGGGTCGGTTTGGTCCGGCATCAGAGAACCGTTTTTATAATCCACCAGCATAGAAAGTTCCTCTCCAGCCAGCTGCCGTCTCCAGTGGGTCAACAGCTGACCCACAACACGAAAAGACCTCAGCCCCAGACGAGAGCACAGATCAGCCGGACGGTCCAGCTGGGGTCCCGCCAGCTCCACCACCTGCCCCAGCGTGGAGACCTTAGCACGGAGCAACGTCCCGGTCAGAGCTGATCCGACCCAGCCAGGACAGTCCAAACGCCCCCCGTACAGCACCGGCTCTTTAAGCAGCCAGTGTAGAGAGTCCGAGTGTCCAGGTCTCTGTTTGATCAACATGTTCCACACTTTAAAAACGCTCTGATAAAATCCAGGAAGACACGACATGTTCACAGTCTTTAGATCCATCAGGAACAGTGAGGAGCTCAGTCCCAGTCCTCCACAGCGCTGTAAGATACAGCAGGCCAGCGGCCTCCACACCAGGTCTGCAGGCCCAGTGAGCAGTCTCTGAACGCAGACCGGAGGCGAAGCGTGGCCCCTGCGGGCCAGGTGGACTAAACCCTGTCCCCCTTCCTCCTTAGAGAGGAAGAGCACGCTCTGAGGAACCCAGTGTAACCTGTCCCAGAAAAAATCAACCAATACCCTCTGAATATCTGACAGGAGAGAGGATGGAGGATCAACACAGGCGAGCCTGTGCCACAGAGCAGAAGATACAAGATTATTCACAACCAATACCCGACCTTTAAATGACATTTTAGGCAGTAACCATTTCCATCTACTCAGACGACCTTTGACCTTCTCTAACACTCCCTCCCAGTTTCTCTGCTTGAACAGGTCATTCCCCAGAAAAACTCCCAGATATCTTAGGCCTCCTGTTTTCCAGGTGAGACCTCCAGGCAGACTGAGCTGACCCTGCAGCCTCTCTCCCACCATCACAGCCTCACTCTTCATCCAGTTTACTCTGGCAGAAGAAATCAGACCAAACATTTCTACAGTTTCTTTCAATACATTTATGTCTGTCTGCCTGTTAACCAGAACAATGACATCGTCAGCATAAGCAGACAGTTTCAAACACACATCACAGCCAGGGAATCGAACACCAGAGAGAGCAGACCTCAGTCTGTGGAGCAGAGGTTCAATGGCTACAGAATATAACATCCCAGACAGGGAGCAGCCCTGTCTGACCCCTCTCTGCACACTAAAAGGAGCACTCAGACCTCCATTCATTTTCAGAACACTCGCAATGTCACAATACAGAACCTGGATCTTGGCTATGAAGCATGGGTTGAACCCAAAGGCGCTGAGCGTGCGCCACAGATACTGGTGTTCAACCCGATCAAAGGCCTTTTCCTGGTCTATGGAAATAAGACCAGTGTCAACAGCCAATGAACTAGAGACTTCCAAAACATCCCGGATCAGAGTGATATTATCACTGATGAGCCTGCCGGGCACACAGTAGGTCTGGTCGGTGTGGATGATGGACCCCATCACCTGCCTGAGTCTGGACGCCAGGACCTTGGACAAGATTTTATAGTCCGCACACAGCAAAGAGACCGGTCTCCAGTTCTTTAGTTCCTGCAGGTCTCCTTTCTTTGGCAGCAGAGTGATGACCGCTCTCCTGCAGCTCAGAGGCAGACGACCGTTCTCCAAACTATCTCTGAGAACCTCCAGCAGATCTTCTCCAATCACGGACCAGAACGACTTGTAAAAGTCCACAGGTAGTCCATCGATGCCTGGAGCTCTGCCGTTCTGCAGACTCATCAGAGCAGAGTACAGTTCCTCCAGAGACAGTGGAGCCTCCAGCCTCAGGTTATCTTCAGCGCTGACCTGAGGAAGACCAGTGTAGAAGGACTCGTACACCTCAGGATGGTCCGCCAGTTCACTCGTGTACAAGTCTTTATAGAAACTGGAGGCATATTTCCTCATCTCAGAGGACTCTGAGATAAAACCTCCTCTCTCAGAGCGTAGAGAGTGTATCATTTTCCTCTGTCCATTCTTCTTCTCCAGCCCAAAGAAGAACTTAGACGGAGCATCCATCTGTGTGGCATCCAGGAACCGGGATCTGACCAGAGCCCCCTGTGCTGTAACGCCCAGCAGGCTGGCTAACGCCGACTTTTTAGACTTTAGGGAGGCTAAATGTCCCTGATTTCCTGTGGCATCTACTAAATCCTGCAGCTCTACCACCTCAGTCTCTAGATCTGTCAGAGATCTGGTCATGTTCTTTGTGACATTACGAGTGAACTGTTGGCAAAGGTGTTTAGTTTGACTTTTACCAAAATCCCACCACTGCTGAACACAGTTAAAACCAGGTTTCTGGTCCCTATGCTGGAGCCAGAAGTACTCAAAGGCAGACCTGAAGGCCCTGTCCTGCAGCAGAGCAGTATTAAAATGCCAGTAGGCACTGTTCAGCCTGACATTTTTAATAAACACAGAACAACAGACGAGGCTGTGGTCAGTGAAACCTACAGGGCTAATAGAGCAGCCTTTAAAGACACTAACATGGTGCTTGAAACAATAAAAGCCATCTAACCTGGCTAAAGAGAGTGTGTTATCTCTACAGTGGCTCCATGTGTACTGTCTGTGGTTGCTATGGTAACACCTCCACACGTCCACTAACTCATGTTTCTCACACAGCTGTCTGAGTCTCAGTGAAGAGGCTCTGTGAGGCTCCTGGTGGTTCCGGTCTAGACCTGGGTTCTCTGTACAGTTAAAATCCCCCCCCAAGAATAAAAAGTCCTCAGAGCTGCTGTGTCACACAGAACATTTAACACATGTAATCTCTCCACAGCATGGCATGGAACATAGACATTAATCAGAGTGAAGGAAATGTGTTCATACTGAACTCTGAGCTTCAGTAAACAGCCTTCTATGACCTCCTCTACCTCACATGAAGCAGGGACAAACCCTCTAGAGAAAAGGACCCCGACCCCTCCACTACAGCTGGACTTATGACTCGCCTGCCCAGGCCACTCTCTTCTCCACTGACTCTCATTATCAGAGCTGGTGTGTGTCTCCTGAACCAGTAAGATGT
>NC_054878.1:432500-515000 GCF_018320785.1 Cheilinus undulatus
TCATGTTGGTGTTAATAAAGTCATGTTGGTGTTGATAAAGTCATGTTGGTGTTAATAAAGTCATGTTGGTGTTAATAAAGTCATGTTGGTGTTAATAAAGTCATGTAGGTGTTAATAAAGTTATGTAGGTGTTAATAAAGTCATGTAGGTATTGATAAAGTCATGTTGGTGTTAATAAAGTCATTTTGGTGTTGATAAAGTCATGTAGGTGTTAATAAAGTCATGTAGGTGTTAATAAAGTCATGTTGGTGTTGATAAAGTCATGTAGGTGTTAATAAAGTCATGTTGGTGTTGATGAAGTCATGTAGGTGTTAATAAAGTCATGTTGGTGTTAATAAAGTCATGTTGGTGTTAATAAAGTCATGTTGGTGTTAATAAAGTCATGTTGGTGTTAATAAAGTCATGTTGGTGTTAATAAAGTCATGTAGGTGTTAATAAAGTCATGTAGGTTTTAATAAAGTCATGTTGGTGTTAATAAAGTCATGTTGGTGTTAATAAAGTCATGTTGGTGTTGATAAAGTCATGTTGGTGTTAATAAAGTCATGTTGGTGTTAATAAAGTCATGTAGGTGTTAATAAAGTCATGTAGGTGTTAATAAAGTCATGTTGGTGTTAATAAAGTCATGTTGGTGTTAATAAAGTCATGTTGGTGTTAATAAAGTCATGTAGGTGTTAATAAAGTCATGTAGGTGTTAATAAAGTCATGTTGGTGTTGATAAAGTCATGTAGGTGTTAATAAAGTCATGTAGGTGTTAATAAAGTCATGTTGGTGTTGATAAAGTCATGTAGGTGTTAATAAAGTCATGTTGGTGTTAATAAAGTCATGTTGGTGTTAATAACTTCATGTTGGTGTTGATAAAGTCATGTAGGTGTTAATAAAGTCATGTAGGTGTTAATAAAGTCATGCTGGTGTTGATAAAGTCATGTTGGTGTTAATAAAGTCATGTTGGTGTTAATAACTTCATGTTGGTGTTGATAAAGTCATGTAGGTGTTAATAAAGTCATGTTGGTGTTAATAAAGTCATGTTGGTGTTAATAAAGTCATGTTGGTGTTAATAAAGTCATGTTGGTATTGATAAAGTCATGTTGGTGTTAATAAAGTCATGTTGGTGTGAATAAAGTCATGTTGGTGTTAATAAAGTCATGTAGGTGTTAATAACTTCATGTTGGTGTTGATAAAGTCATGTTGGTGTTGATAAAGTCATGTTGGTGTTAATAAAGTCATGTTGGTGTTAATAACTTCATGTTGGTGTTAATAAAGTCATGTTGGTTTTAATAAAGTCATGTTGGTGTTGATAAAGTCATGTTGGTGTTAATAAAGTCATGTTGGTGTTAATAACTTCATGTTGGTGTTAATAAAGTCATGTTGGTGTTAATAAAGTCATGTTGGTGTTGATAAAGTCATGTAGGTGTTAATAAAGTCATGTTGGTGTTAATAAAGTCATGTAGGTGTTAATAAAGTCATGTAGGTGTTAATAAAGTCATGTAGGTGTTAATAAAGTCATGTTGGTGTTAATAAAGTCATGTAGGTGTTAATAAAGTCATGTTGGTGTTGATAAAGTCATGTTGGTGTTAATAAAGTCATGTTGGCGTTAATAAAGTCATGTAGGTGTTAATAAAGTCATGTTGGTGTTAATAAAGTCATGTTGGTGTTAATAAAGTCATGTTGGTGTTAATAACTTCATGTTGGTGTTAATAAAGTCAGGTAGGTGTTAATAAAGTCATGTTGGTGTTAATAAAGTCATGTTGGTGTTAATAAAGTCATGTTGGTGTTGATAAAGTCATGTTGGTGTTAATAAAGTCATGTTGGTGTTAATAACTTCATGTTGGTGTTAATAAAGTCATGTTGGTGTTAATAAAGTCATGTTGGTGTTGATAAAGTCATGTTGGTGTTAATAAAGTCATGTTGGTGTTAATAACTTCATGTTGGTGTTAATAAAGTCATGTTGGTGTTAATAAAGTCATGTTGGTGTTGATAAAGTCATGTAGGTGTTAATAAAGTCATGTTGGTGTTAATAAAGTCATGTAGGTGTTAATAAAGTCATGTAGGTGTTAATAAAGTCATGTTGGTGTTAATAAAGTCATGTAGGTGTTAATAAAGTCATGTTGGTGTTGATAAAGTCATGTAGGTGTTAATAAAGTCATGTTGGTGTTGATGAAGTCATGTAGGTGTTAATAAAGTCATGTTGGTGTTAATAAAGTCATGCTGGTGTTGATAAAGTCATTTTGGTGTTAATAAAGTCATGTTGGTGTTAATAAAGTCATGTTGGTTTCGATAAAGTCATGTTGGTGTGAATAAAGTCATGTTGGTGTTAATAAAGTCATGTTGGTGTTAATAAAGTCATGTTGGTGTTAATAAAGTCATGTCGGTGTTGATAAAGTCATGTTGGTGTTAATAAAGTCATGTTGGTGTTGATAAAGTCATGTTGGTGTTAATAAAGTCATGTTGGTGTTGATAAAGTCATGTTGGTGTTAATAAAGTCATGTTGGTGTTAATAAAGTCATGTTGGTGTTGATAAAGTCATGTAGGTGTTAATAAAGTCATGTAGGTGTTATTAAAGTCATGTAGGTGTTAATAAAGTCATGTTGGTGTTATTAAAGTCATGTAGGTGTTAATAAAGTCATGTTGGTGTTAATAACTTCATGTTGGTGTTAATAGAGTCATGTAGGTGTTATTAAAGTCATGTAGGTGTTAATAAAGTCATGTAGGTGTTATTAAAGTCATGTAGGTGTTAATAAAGTCATGTTGGTGTTAATAACTTCATGTTGGTGTTAATAGAGTCATGTAGGTGTTATTAAAGTCATGTAGGTGTTAATAAAGTCATGTAGGTGTTATTAAAGTCATGTTGGTGTTAATAAAGTCATGTTGGTGTTAATAAAGTCATGTTGGTGTTAATAACTTCATGTTGGTGTTAATAAAGTCATGTTGGTGTTAATAACTTCATGTTGGTGTTAAAAAAGTCATGTTGGTGTTAATAAAGTCATGTTGGTGTTGATAAAGTCATGTTGGTGTTAATAAAGTCATGTTGGTGTTAATAAAGTCATGTAGGTGTTATTAAAGTCATGTTGGTGTTAATAACTTCATGTTGGTGTTAATAACTTCATGTTGGTGTTAATAAAGTCATGTAGGTGTTAATAAAGTCATGTTGGTGTTAATAACTTCATGTTGGTGTTAATAACTTCATGTTGGTGTTAATAAAGTCATGTAGGTGTTAATAAAGTCATGTAGGTGTTAATAAAGTCATGTAGGTGTTAATAACTTCATGTTGGTGTTAATAAAGTCATGTTGGTGTTAATAACTTCATGTTGGTGTTAATAAAGTCATGTTGGTGTTGATAAAGTCATGTTGGTGTTAATAAAGTCATGTTGGTGTTAATAAAGTCATGTTGGTGTTAATAAAGTCATGTTGGTGTTGATAAAGTCATGTTGGTGTTAATAAAGTCATGTTGGTGTTAATAAAGTCATGTAGGTGTTAATAAAGTCATGTAGGTGTTAATAAAGTCATGTTGGTGTTAATAAAGTTCAATAGAGTTATTCAGAATGGAGCCTGAGTGGAGGATGTGTGCAGCAGCTCTTCTGGCAAACCAGGACTTTGTTGGGGGTGGGGGCATTACTGCTGGCCCTGACTGAAACCCCGCCCACATTCTAAAGACAGGCAATAATAAATGGGCTATAGAGATGACTGGATGAACTTCTGCCTTAGATTGCTAATGGCCGAGCATCTCAGTGAGTTAAACTGATACCAAGGCCGGTCAGGCGATGTGCCCTGCCAGCTTTCATTGTGGCTCTTTGTTTCTGTTTTAACAGAAATGTGGTCCAGGCTAGATTAAACTGCTGCTTTCCAACATCTGCTCAGTGGTCCAAAGTCCTGTTTTCAGAGGAACTCCATCTTGAATTTTTATTTGGAAATAAAGGCCCCAGAGTCCAGAGGAAGAGTGCAGTGCACAGTGCTTTTGGTTTTCACAGGTGGTCAGTGGTTTGGGATGTCATCTCCTGCTGTTGGTCCACTGGTCTTTATCAAGTCCAGAGTCAAGGCTGTCAGCCGTCTACCTGGACATTTTGGAGCACTTCATGCTTCCAGCCAAAGCTACCAGAAACCAGTTTCCATACTGTGGTGTTACTGTGTTTGGTTGGCCACCCAACTGGTCTGACCTGAACCCCGTAGAGAAATCTGTGGGGAAATGCAGACAGGAAGATGGGAGACCTCAGACCCGAGAATCCAGACGAGCTGAAGGCTATCAAAGCAACCTGGGCTTCATAACACCCCAGCAGTGCCATGGACTGATTGCCTCCATGATTCATGGCATTGCACACATTTAATGTGGATTTTAGAGTCCCCTCAGGGACAGCAGATCCTTGCCCATCCTTAGGGAGCAGTGTTTACTACAAACTGCAGTAAAAAGTTTCCTCTGGCAGAATAAAAACTCAGATTTTCTTTTAAGTGAAGTCTTTTAATCAGTCAAAACAACAAGGTACAACTATATTTATTAGTGATAAACTAAGGAGGATGTGCCATGTGGATGTGGATTTTACAGTCACTGTCATCCATCTGTCGGTGGGTCAGAAAGGCTCAAACAGCCTAAAGCTCCCCTCAGAACGAAGGACTTAAATGAAGAAGATGATCTTTTGCCTTTATTTGACAGTGAGATGAGTCAGGAGGCTGCCTCAGCATCAGGCTCACTGACGGATACAGAAACGCAGAGGTGCTGCAGCTTAGACAGATTGTGAGGGACCTTTATGGTTGAATCACAAACGCAGGTACAGAGCGCAGAGTATGACTGCATTCAGACAAGCTCAGCTCACCCACAAACTCTCGCACACACAGCAGATGGCTCCGTCAGCCTGCTCGTCACTTGTGCTTTTTGAACACTGCATATCTGAGGTGTCAGCACTGTGGATGATGCTGAATAATTTCACAGGAATGATCCAGTCAATAGCGAGGTGTTTGATGGGATCATTCAACCCTGAGGATGGAGAAACTTCACTTTGACCTGTTTTAACCCTGTTGATGTATAGCTGTGGTTATTAGGGCTACATAAACATGGATTAAACCATCCCTTTTAAACCACTATGCAGAGGAATGCTCCTTTTTAGCTCTGACATTTAGATGTTAGACACAGGCCTGGTTATATTCAGCCCTGTGACAAAGTCACACTGGACAAAAGTGGTCAGAAATACCACATCCAGCAGGTGCTGAAACTGTCAGAGACACAGGCTACAGCTTTCTGCAGCACAATCCCAAAGTAGGCTCCTATTTATATTTAATAACGGGTAATAATATCATCCACCACTTCTGAGGTTAAAAAGCTTGTTTTGGTCTGCAGAAGGCAGCAGATGAGGCCAGATTACAAAAAAAAGACAAAAAAGAACCTAAAACCTGCAGATCATGAGTGTCCACTTTAAGATGAGTGCAGGAGCACTCTCTTCTTTAGTGTCACCTGTCCTGGTTGTCACACCTGTGTCTAACCACTTCTCTGTGGTTTCACCTGTCATGTTTGTCACACCTGTGTCTCACCACTCCTCCTCTCAAGTTTCACCTGTCCTGTTTGTCACACCTTTTTCAACCACTCCTCCTCTCTAGTATCACCTGTCATGTTTGTCACACCTGTGTCTCATTTCTCCTCTCTACTTTCACCTGTAATGTTTGTCACACCTGTGTCTAACCACTCCTCTCTAGTTTCACCTGTCAAGATTGTCACACCTGTGTCTAACCACTCCTCCTCTCTAGTTTCACCTGCCATGTTTTTCACACCTGCGTTAGACCACTCCTCCTCTCCAGTGTCACATGTCATGTTTGTCACACCTATGTCTAACCACTCCTTCTCTCTGGCTTCACCTGTCATGTTTGTCATACCTGTGTCTAACCACTCCTCCTCTCTGGCATCACCTGTCATGTTTGTCACACCTGTGTCTATCCACTCCTCCTCTCTAGTTTCACCTGTCATGATTGTCACACTTGTGTTTAACCACTCCTCCTCTCCAGTGTCAACTGTCATGTTTTTCATACCTATGTCTAACCACCCCTCCTCTCTGTCTTCACCTGTCATATTTGTCACACCTGTGTCTCACCACTCCTCCTCTCTAGTTTCACCTGTCATGTTTGTCACACCTGTGTCTCACCACTCCTCCTCTCTAGTTTCACCTGTCATGTTTGTCACACCTGTGTCTCACCACTCCTCCTCTCTAGTTTCACCTGTCATGTTTGTCACACCTGCGTTTAACCACTCCTCCTCTCTAGTTTCACCTTTCATGTTTGTCACACCTGTGTCTAACCACTCCTCCTGTCTGGTAACACCTGTCATGTTTGTCACACCTGTGTCTAATTACTCCTCTCTAGTTTCACCTGTCATGTTTGTCACACCTGTTTCTCACCACTCCTCCTCTCTAGTTTCACCTGTCCTGTTTGTCACATCTTTGTCGAACCACTCCTCCTCTCTAGTTTCACCGGTCATGTTTGTCACACTTGTGTCCAACCACTCCTCTCTAGTTTCACCTGTCATGTTTGTCACACCTGTGTCTCACCACTCCTCCTCTCTTGTTTCACCTGTCATGTTTGTCACACCTGTGTCCATCCACTCCTCCTATCCAGTTTCACCTGTCATGTTTGTCACACCTGTGTCTAACCACCCCTCCTTTCTAGTTTCACCTGTCATGATTGTCACACTTGTGTTTAACCACTCCTCCTCTCAAGTTTCACCCTTCCTGTTTGTCACACCTGTGTCTCACCACTCCTCTCTAGTATCACCTGTCATGATTGTCACACCTGTGTCTAACCACTCCTCCTCTCTTGTTTCACCTGTCATGTTTGTCACACCTGTGTCTATCCACTCCTCCTATCCAGTTTCACCTGTCATGTTTGTCACACCTGTGTCTAACCACTCCTCCTCTCTGGCTTTAACTGTCCTGTTTGTCACACCTGTGTCTAACCACCCCTCCTTTCTCGTTTCACCTGTCACGATTGTCACACTTGTGTTTAACCACTCCTCCTCTCAAGTTTCACCTTTCCTGTTTGTCACACCTGTGTCTCACCACTCCTCCTCTCTAGTTTCACCTGTCATGTTTGTCACACCTGTGTCTAACCACTCCTCTCTATTTTCACCTGTCAAGATTGTCACACCTGTGTCTATCCACTCCTCCTCTCTAGTTTCACCTGTCATGTTTGTCACACCTGTGTCTATCCACTCCTCCTCTTTAGTTTCTGTGTGACTAGGGTTAGGTTGGTCAGGGTTTCTTTTTCTCAACGCCAGGGAAGGATCCTCGAACGGATGTTTTTAAAGGATACTGTGAAGGATCATAACTTTTTGCCCACTTACACAGCATCATTTTAAAATATTTAATCAGTGCCCAAGCCGAAAGGGCACAACTTAAAGACAAACTGCTGGCTGGAGACCTTTCAGAATAGATCAGATTCTTGCACATATTGTAACATGATGTAATCCTGAAAGACAGAGACCTGCTCACAGGAAGCATGATGTTTTTACTTACAATGGAAGGAACATGTACACTATTTTGCCAAAAGTATTGGCTCACCTGCCTTGACTCTCATATGAACTTCAGTGACATCCCATTCTTAATCCATAGGGTTTAATATGACGTGGGTCCACCCTTTGCAGCTATAACAGCTTCAACTCTTCTGGGAAGGCTTTCCCCAAGGTTAAGGAGTGTATTTATGGGAATTGTTCACCATTCTTCCAGAGGTACATTTGTGAGGTCACACACTGATGTTGGACCAGAAGGCCTGGCTCTCAGTCTCCGCTCTAATTCATCCCAAAGGTGTTCTCTGGGGTTGAGGTCAGGACTCTGTGCAGGCCAGTCAAGTTGATCCACACCAAACTCTCTCCTCCATGTCTTTATGGACCTTGCTTTGTGCACTGGTGCACAGTCATGTTGGAACAGGAAGGGGCCATCCCCAAACTGTTCCCACAAAGTTGGGAGCATGGAATTGTCCAGAATCTCTTGGTATGCTGAAGCATTCAGAGTTCCTTTGACTGGAACTAAGGGGCCAAGCCCAGCTCCTGAAGAACAAGCCCACACCATAATCCCCCCTCCACCAAACTTTACACTTGGCACAATGCAGTCAGACAAGTACCGTTCTCCTGGCAACCGCCAAACCCAGACTGGTCCATCAGATTGCCAGATGGAGAAGCGCGATTGGTCACTCCAGAGAAGGCATCTCCACTGCTCTAGAGTCCAGTGGCGGCGTGCTTTACACCACTGCATCCCACGCTTTGAATTGCACTTGGTGATGTATGGCTTGGATGCAGCTGTTACCATGGAAACCCATTCCATGAAGCTCTCTACCACTGTTCTTGAGCTAATCTGAAGGCCACATGAAGTTTGGAGGTCTGTAGCCATTGACTCTGCAGAAAGTTGGTGACCTCTGTGCACTATGACCTCAGCATCCTCTGACCCCGCTCCGTCATTTTACGTGGCCTACCACTTGGTGGCTGAGTTGCTGTGGTTCCCGATGGCTTCCACTTTGTCCTAATACCACTGACAGTTGACTGTGGAATATTTAGGAGCCAGGAAATGTCACCACTGGACTTGTTGCAGAGGTGGCATCCTATCACAGTACCACGCTGGAATTCACTGAGCTCCTGAGAGCGAGCCATTCTTTCACTAATGTTTGTAGAAACAGTCTGCATGCCTAGGTGATGATTTTATACACCTGTGGACATGGAAGTGATTGGAACACCTGATTTACATTATTTGGATGGATGAGTGAATACTTTTGGCAACATAGTGTATTTTGGGATAGCAGTAACCCAGGGTGGTCCTTATGGTTCAAGAACACAGGTGTCCAGCCACAGACATGGACCAGGCCCTCAGGTAGTCTGTCCCCTCTGCCTTACTGTCCCGCTCCAGGAGGACGAACCGGGGCTGAGCACGGGACAGACAGGAGGAGGACGAGAGGGAGGAGAGAGGAGCAGGCCGCAGAGGAGGGAGGAAGAAGAGGAGGAGGGAAGATCCATTTGCCTGCTGTTAAAAGAAGATATGCTCTATCAGAGGGAGAGAGAAGAGCAGCAGAGGCCATGAGTTTTGATTTGTTGGAGCGCCTAATTTTAATTTCAGTGGAATATAGTTCAGATATATTTTATATATGTTGTTAAGTACTAAGCTAGGAAATGAAAACGATATTGGAGCTGTTCTTATTTTCAACTGTGACGTTCAGACTTAGTTATGAGTGCATTTCTAGGATCCTGACCTTCAGCTGATTATTTAGTAGTGAACATACAGAATACATGCTACAGCAGATACACACCTGTTATTCATTATAATGAACAACAACTGAATGAACTGGCAAATGCCTTTGAAGAAGTTTCAAATAAAATCATTGAAAATATTACAGTTTGGACTTTAAATGAAGCAAAATGGATGGACTTGTAGATAAATACAGAAATGTGTGTTATTCTAAGAGCCTGATGAGGACATGCATCAACTTTGATTTGATTCTGTTTCCTGTTAAATCATTCAAAAGTTTGGTTTTGTCTTGATCTGAAGAATTTAACACTATCAACAGAAAAACATTTCTTTTCAATGTTATTTTAGCCAGCATATACACACATGGTTTACTATGGATAACACAACAGTGCAACACACTCATTAAAACAGCAGTGACATTGAAAATCACTCAGTCTGTCCATCTTTGGATGATGAAGGTGCTGATATTAAAATGTAGCTACCAGCCCATCCTGGTTAATAATGCTTCACATTTAAGCTGGCTGCAACAGGAAGGATATTTAAGAAACGGTGCAGTGATGTTGGCCATTATGATGACCTGACACCTAGAAGCTTCTGAAGCATTGTACCAACTGTTCTGATACGGACCCAGGACCTGGGTCAATTCAGAAATGTGGTTTAGGCTCAAAGTTCGTTAACAGATAACCTGATTCAGAATGTGTGTTTCTTCTTGGGATTCATTTGAACCCAGTAAGGTGATCTTTGCACAGCCATGTTTTCAACATCAGCTCTGTGGCTTTATACAGTCATGGACGAAAGTATTGGCACCCCTGGAATTTTTCCAGAAAATACACTGTTTCTCCCAGAAATTGTTGCAGTTACAAATGCTTTGGTGTGTTTATTTCCTTTATGTGCATTGGAACAACACAAAAATCTAAAGAAAAAAGACAAAACTGACAGATTTTACACAAAACTCAAAAAATGGGCCAGAAAAAATTGTTGGCACCCTCGACATAATATTTGGTTTCACACCCTTGGGAAAAAATAACTGAAACCAACCACTCTTCTTCTCCAAACTGCTCCAGGTCTCTCAGATTTGAAGGGTGCTTCTTCAACAGCAGTTCTGAGATCTCTCCATAGGTGTTCAATGGGATTTAGATCTGGACTCATTGCTGGCCACTTCAGAACTCTCCAGCTTTGTCTCCAACCATTTCTTGGTGCTTTCTGAGGTATGTTTGGGGTCATTGTCCTGCTGGAACACCCATGACCTCTGACCCAGACCCAGCTTTCTGACACTAGGCCCTACATTGTGGCCCAAAATCTTTTGATAGTCTCCAGATTTCATGATTCCTTGCACACAGTCAAGGGGAGAGCTTTCCAGGGCCCAGCCAAAGGGGGGGCATGGAGGCCAGGAAAATCATGATCCATTGTAAATTTAAGCATTGGTAACTGTTCTTTTCTTTACCTTAATAACAACTACTCATCAATGCAACAGATTATTTTGAAATGGATGGGAAAAAGAGATGAAAAGCAGCTAAAATGTGGAAAAATGGGTAAAAAGAGGCAAATTGTGCTAAAAAAAGTGCACAAAAGAGATGAGAAGCTGCAAAAATGGGCTGAAAAAGTGGTTCAAAGAAATTCATAACTTCACTTTGTAGCTCCAGATTGTTACCAAACTCAGGCTAGCTAGCACCAATGCTACTGGTCCAACTCACATGCAGTGGTATTATCAACTGGGGAGGGCCCATTCTCTGGGTCTGTCAGGGGCCCAGCCAGATCTGTGGGCGGGCCCGCTGAGGCTGTGAAGGACCATTAGATGTAGACCAGAACCCTTCCTTGATACTGGGTCAGATCTGGTCCATCATTCAGCTCTGAATGCAGGCCAGATTAGAGGTCTGGTGTAGATGAGGCCATATGAGGCCCAGCTATGACCCATGTCATCTCTTTTATGTGGTGTAGTCCTGGTCCTGGTAGAGGTCTGGCTTTGTTTTGGTTCATCTGAGCCAGAGCAGTTTTGGTTTTAGGGGATCTTGTTACGTCTGCTACCATGACGATGCCCTGGTGATGGATGGTAATGTTTATCGTTGATGTAGAAATCCCAGATACACACTGCTACCTAAGGTGGTGTTTAATTTTTTCTCCTTATGAAATTTTGGAGGCATTTCTTCTCATACTGATGCAAAATTGTATGGAAAAGAAGTCCACACACATTCACACTGAGCCAACAGAGACCATGGAAATATATATAAAAATAAACGTAGTTAAATCCTGTATCAAACCACCTCTTAGTATGAAACAGAACAGTGATGCTGTTTGATGTAATCTGTGCTTCATCTCTGCCTTTTGTCTACTCTTCTTGGTGGAGACTCTCCTACAAAAGACAGCTTCTCATTTAAAAGTATTCCAGGTCAAATCTGATCAACTGTACACTGATACATAATTTAAGGACTCCAGGATGGAGCTGTGATCTCCTCTTGAATTCTCTGCAGAAAAAGCCTCCGAAACATCAGTACTGCCTGTCATCTGTCAGTAGGTGGTGCTAGAGAACCACTGTGCAGACGGCTCATCCCGTTACCATGGTGACGGTGTTTGTTCAATCAGTGCAGCTGTTCCCCTGCAGGCTCGGTGTTCCCACAGTAAATCTGAGAGGAGACGGAGCATCGGGGTCTAAAGTGGGATGAGCCATTAGCCTCCAGGGAACAATCCCAGTCTTCCTTTAAACAGACAATGCTTGATTTGACTGGGCCACTGAACTGGTGTGAGGGGAGGAGCTGGTTCTACTGGACACTCACTGAGCATCATTACCAGCTCTGAGACCCTGAAGGTTCCAGCTCTGAGACCCTGAACCAGCTCTGAGACCCTGAACCGGCTCTAAGAGCCTGAAGGTTCCAGCTCTGAGACCCTGAACCAGCTCTGAGACCCTGAACCGGCTCTGAGACCCTGAAGGTTCCAGCTCTGAGACCCTGAACCAGCTCTGAGACCCTGAACCAGCTCTGAGACCCTGAACCGGCTCTGAGACCCTGAAGGTTCCAGCTCTGAGACCCTGAACCAGCTCTGAGACCCTGAACCAGGTCTGAGACCCTGAAGGTTCATGCTCTGAGACCCTGAAGGTTCCAGCTCTGAGACCCTGAACCAGCTCTGAGACCCTGAAGGTTCCAGCTCTGAGACCCTGAACCAGCTCTGAGACCCTGAACCAGCTCTGAGACCCTGAACCAGCTCTGAGACCCTGAAGGTTCCAGCTCTGAGACCCTGAACCAGCTCTGAGACCCTGAACCAGCTCTGAGACCCTGAAGGTTCCAGCTCTGAGACCCTGAACCAGCTCTGAGACCCTGAGCCAGCTCTGAGACCCTGAACCAGCTCTGAGACCCTGAACTAGCTCTGAGACCCTGAACCAGCTCTGAGACCCTGAAGGTTCCAGCTCTGAGACCCTGAAGGTTCCAGCTCTGAGACCCTGAAGGTTCCAGCTCTGAGACCCTGAAGGTTCAGGCTCTGAGACCCAGAGGGTTCCAGCTCTGAGACCCAGAAGGTTCCAGCTCTGAGACCCTGAAGGTTCCAGCACTGAGACCCAGAAGGTTCCAGCCCTGAGACCCTGAAGATTCCAGCTCTGAGACCCTGAAGGTTCCAGCCCTGAGACCCTGAAGGTTCCAGCTCTGAGACCCTGAAGGTTCCAGCCCTGAGACCCTGAAGGTTCCAGCTCTGAGACCCTGAAGGTTCCAGCACTGAGACCCAGAAGGTTCCAGCCCTGAGACCCTGAAGATTCCAGCTCTGAGACCCTGAAGGTTCCAGCCCTGAGACCCTGAAGGTTCCAGCCGTGAGACCCTGAAGGTTCCAGCTCTGAGACCCTGAAGGTTCCAGCCGTGAGACCCTGAAGGTTCCAGCTCTGAGACCCTGACCCAGCTCTGAGACCCAGAAGGTTCCAGCCCTGAGACCCTGAAGGTTCCAGCCCTGAGACCCTGAAGGTTCCAGCTCTGATACCCTGAAGGTTCCAGCCCTGAGACCCAGAAGGTTCCAGCTCTGAGACCCTGAAGGTTCCAGCCCTGAGACCCTGAAGGTTCCAGCTCTGAGATCCTGAAGGTTCCAGCTCTGAGACCCTGAACCAGCTCAGAGACCCTGAAGGTTCCAGCTCTGAGACCCAGAAGGTTCCAGCCCTGAGACCCTGAAGGTTCCAGCCCTGAGACCCTGAAGGTTCCAGCTCTGATACCCTGAAGGTTCCAGCCCTGAGACCCAGAAGGTTCCAGCTCTGAGACCCTGAAGGTTCCAGCCCTGAGACCCTGAAGGTTCCAGCCCTGAGACCCAGAGGGTTCCAGCTCTGAGACCCTGAAGGTTCCAGCTCTGAGACCCTAAAGGTTCCAGCTCTGAGACCCTGACCCAGCTCTGCGACCCTGAAGGTTCCAGCCCTGAGACCCTGAAGGTTCAAGCCGTGAGACCCTGAAGGTTCCAGCTCTGAGACCCTGACCCAGCTCTGAGACCCAGAAGGTTCCAGCCCTGAGACCCTGAAGATTCCAGCTCTGAGACCCTGAAGGTTCCAGCCCTGAGACCCAGAAGGTTCCAGCTCTGAGACCCTGAAGGTTCCAGCCCTGAGACCCTGAAGGTTCCAGCTCTGATACCCTGAAGGTTCCAGCCCTGAGACCCAGAAGGTTCCAGCCCTGAGACCCTGAAGGTTCCAGCTCTGAGACCCTGACAAAGCTCTGAGACCCTGAAGGTTCCAGCCCTGAGACCCAGCAGGTTCCAGTTCTGAGACCCCGAAGGTTCCAGCTCTGAGACCCAGCAGTTTCCAGCTCTGAGACCCAGAAGGTTCCAGCTCTGAGACCCTGAAGGTTCCAGCCCTGAGACCCTGAAGGTTCCAGCTCTGAGACCCTGACCCAGCTCTGAGACCCTGAAGGTTCCAGCCCTGACCCAGCTCTGAGATTCCAGCTCTGAGACCCTGAAGGTTCCAGCCCTGAGACCCAGAGGGTTCCAGCTCTGATACCCTGAAGGTTCCAGCCCTGAGACCCTGAAGGTTCCAGCCCTGAGACCCTGAAGGTTCCAGCTCTGAGACCCTGACCCAGCTCTTAGACCCTGAAGGTTCCAGCCGTGAGACCCTGAAGGTTCCAGCTCTGAGACCCTGACCCAGCTCTTAGACCCAGCAGGTTCCAGCTCTGAGACCCAGAAGGTTCCAGCTCTGAGACCCTGAAGGTTCCAGCTCTGAGACCCTGAAGGTTCCAGCCGTGAGACCCTGAAGGTTCCAGCTCTGAGACCCTGACCCAGCTCTGAGACCCAGAAGGTTCCAGCCCTGAGACCCTGAAGGTTCCAGCCCTGAGACCCTGAAGGTTCCAGCTCTGATACCCTGAAGGTTCCAGCCCTGAGACCCAGAAGGTTCCAGCTCTGAGACCCTGAAGGTTCCAGCCCTGAGACCCTGAAGGTTCCAGCTCTGAGATCCTGAAGGTTCCAGCTCTGAGACCCTGAACCAGCTCAGAGACCCTGAAGGTTCCAGCTCTGAGACCCAGAAGGTTCCAGCCCTGAGACCCTGAAGGTTCCAGCCCTGAGACCCTGAAGGTTCCAGCTCTGATACCCTGAAGGTTCCAGCCCTGAGACCCAGAAGGTTCCAGCTCTGAGACCCTGAAGGTTCCAGCCCTGAGACCCTGAAGGTTCCAGCCCTGAGACCCAGAGGGTTCCAGCTCTGAGACCCTGAAGGTTCCAGCTCTGAGACCCTAAAGGTTCCAGCTCTGAGACCCTGACCCAGCTCTGCGACCCTGAAGGTTCCAGCCCTGAGACCCTGAAGGTTCAAGCCGTGAGACCCTGAAGGTTCCAGCTCTGAGACCCTGACCCAGCTCTGAGACCCAGAAGGTTCCAGCCCTGAGACCCTGAAGATTCCAGCTCTGAGACCCTGAAGGTTCCAGCCCTGAGACCCAGAAGGTTCCAGCTCTGAGACCCTGAAGGTTCCAGCCCTGAGACCCTGAAGGTTCCAGTTCTGATACCCTGAAGGTTCCAGCCCTGAGACCCAGAAGGTTCCAGCCCTGAGACCCTGAAGGTTCCAGCTCTGAGACCCTGACAAAGCTCTGAGACCCTGAAGGTTCCAGCCCTGAGACCCAGCAGGTTCCAGTTCTGAGACCCCGAAGGTTCCAGCTCTGAGACCCAGCAGTTTCCAGCTCTGAGACCCAGAAGGTTCCAGCTCTGAGACCCTGAAGGTTCCAGCCCTGAGACCCTGAAGGTTCCAGCTCTGAGACCCTGACCCAGCTCTGAGACCCTGAAGGTTCCAGCCCTGAGACCCAGAGGGTTCCAGCTCTGATACCCTGAAGGTTCCAGCCCTGAGACCCTGAAGGTTCCAGCTCTGAGACCCTGACCCAGCTCTTAGACCCTGAAGGTTCCAGCTCTGAGACCCTGAAGGTTCCAGCTCTGAGACCCTGACCCAGCTCTTAGACCCTGAAGGTTCCAGCTCTGAGACCCTGAAGGTTCCAGTTCTGAGACCCTGAACAAGCTCTGAGACCCTGAACAAGCCCTGAGACCCTGAACCAGCTCTGAGACCCTGAACAAGTTCTGAGACCCTGAACCAGATCTGAGACCCTGAACCAGCTCTGAGACCCTGAACCAGCTCTGAGACCCTGAAGGTTCCAACTCTGAGACCCTGAACCAGCTCTGAGACCCTAAAGATTCCAGCTCTGAGACCCTGAACAAGCACTGAGACCCTGAGCCAGCTCTGAGACCCTGAACCAGCTCTGAGACCCTGAACTAGCTCTGAGACCCTGAAGGTTCCATCTCTGAGACCCTGAACAAGCACTGAGACCCTGAGCCAGCTCTGAGACCCTGAACAAGCCCTGAGACCCTGAACCAGCTCTGAGATCCTGAACAAGTTCTGAGACCCTGAACCAGATCTGAGACCCTGAACCAGCTCTGAGACCCTGAACCAGCTCTGAGACCCTGAAGGTTCCAGCCCTGAGACCCTGAAGGTTCCAGCCGTGAGACCCTGAAGGTTCCAGCTCTGAGACCCTGACCCAGCTCTTAGACCCAGAAGGTTCCAGCCCTGAGACCCTGAAGATTCCAGCTCTGAGACCCTGAAGGTTCCAGCCCTGAGACCCTGAAGGTTCCAGCCGTGAGACCCTGAAGGTTCCAGCTCTGAGACCCTGAAGGTTCCAGCCGTGAGACCCTGAAGGTTCCAGCTCTGAGACCCTGACCCAGCTCTGAGACCCAGAAGGTTCCAGCCCTGAGACCCTGAAGGTTCCAGCCCTGAGACCCTGAAGGTTCCAGCTCTGATACCCTGAAGGTTCCAGCCCTGAGACCCAGAAGGTTCCAGCTCTGAGACCCTGAAGGTTCCAGCCCTGAGACCCTGAAGGTTCCAGCCCTGAGACCCTGAAGGTTCCAGCTCTGAGACCCTGAAGGTTCCAGCTCTGAGACCCTGACCCAGCTCCGAGACCCTGAAGGTTCCAGCTCTGAGACCCAGAAGGTTCCAGTTCTGAGACCCTGAAGGTTCCAGCCCTGAGACCCAGAGGGTTCCAGCTCTGAGACCCAGAAGGTTCCAGCTCTGAGACCCTAAAGGTTCCAGCTCTGAGACCCTGACCCAGCTCTGCGACCCTGAAGGTTCCAGCCGTGAGACCCTGAAGGTTCCAGCTCTGAGACCCTGACCCAGCTCTGAGACCCAGAAGGTTCCAGCCCTGAGACCCTGAAGATTCCAGCTCTGAGACCCTGAAGGTTCCAGCCCTGAGACCCAGAAGGTTCCAGCTCTGAGACCCTGAAGGTTCCAGCTCTGAGACCCTGAAGGTTCCAGTTCTGAGACCCTGAAGGTTCCAGCTCTGAGACCCTGAAGGTTCCAGCTCTGAGACCCTGACCCAGCTCTTAGACCCTGAAGGTTCCAGTTCTGAGACCCTGAAGGTTCCAGTTCTGAGACCCTGAAGGTTCCAGTTCTGAGACCCTGAAGGTTCCAGCTCTGAGACCCTGAAGGTTGTTCTTTAGTCTAGCTGAGCTCACAGCTGATAGTCAGCTCCCAGCCTCTGCTTCACCACACAGTTCAGACAGGAACAACCAGCCTTACCAGCCCCAGCAGCAGCAGAGGATGAACAGAGCAGGAGTCAGCAGATGAATGTTTGTGGTCAGACATCAACTGTGACCCTTTGATTCCTGTTAGTCAAACATTAAACTGAGGCCACAGATCAACCCCAGCTTCTGGGTTACACTAACACATCACTGATATTTAGAGTTGTTTCTGGACCTTATCTGTCCCTGTTAAACCCAGCCTCACGTCACTCTCCTCTTCTCTCTCCGTCTGTGTCTCGTGTGTCACTTTCTGCATTCACGTCTTTTTTTTCTTTGGTTGTGCAGGAAAAAGAAATCTGAGCCTGAGAGTGAGCACGCTCCTCGGCATGATCTCTGTCCCTGCACCAGTCCTGACCTTGCTGCAGTGTCCTGAACACTGAACGTGATTAGCTCTTCTTCTGCTACTTAAAACGGCTGGAACATCCTGTAGAGTCAGGATGGAGAAGAGGCAGAGTTTAGCTGAAGAAGACGACCTCTGGTAGATAAGAAACAGGACAGATCTCCTCTAAGTCACACCTTTTTCTGTTTAGTCATATAAACAGTCTGACTTCCTTCTATTCTCAAGGGTTGTTAAAGGGTTTAAAACTAACCTTGATTAATCTCAGACATATTCTAGTTAATCTTAATTAATTTCATCCTTTTTATTGCATTTTAAAAGGTGCAGATCAGTTTTGACTCATCTCTGAGCTCTCTGTGAGTTTATTAAGGAGCAGGTTTACCTGAGGCTGCAGAGACACGCTGACGTGGATTCACCAAAGTGTGCTGAGAGGGATGAGAAAGCATGCTGGACTAATGGGGACTGATGCTGTGAGGGCACTGAAACAGAGAATCCACTCAGGTGTGTGGAGCTGATTGCCTTGATTGTGACCAGGTGTGGGATGTTTGTATCTTTTTGTTGCTGTTTTAAATCCAGAAAATGGGAATAATTGTCAAAGTTTGTCAAAGGAAATGAAATTGCAGACAGATTAGCTAAAAAAGCACTCAAACTGTTACTTCAACTGGAAAAGATGAAGGAAAAACAAGTATCAAAGCTAAAAACTTAGAAATGTGGCAGAAAAGGTGGGATGGCCATGGTTAGAGGGAGAACATGTGCAGTTTTCAACACATTTTAATGCACTGTAATATAATATAAAACCACAGGAAAGACTGGAATAAAAGGTTAGACAGGCAGGAAGGGAGTGGAGGGAATGTTAGGACAGAAAAACAGCAGCCAAAAAGATTTGGCTGGACAATAAAATCTAAAAATATATGTTATAAAACAGACACAGATTTGTCTGAGCCCCAGAGTGAATGGCAGTGATTTATTAATGCCATCAATGCATGTGTGCTGAACCAGTTCCCTCATTTTTATGAGTTCTGAAATTATTTACTTCTCCATAATGTGCCACTTTATACATTTTTTGCACATTTTTGCGTCTTTTGACCCAGTTTTGTCACATTCGAACCCCTTTCATCATTTGTCCCCACACCAGTTTTTCCACCTTACACACATCGTTCCATCTTTTAACCCTTTTATCAACTTTTAATCACATTTTAACTCATTTCTACAACTTTGAAGCCAGTTATGACACTTTCAGACAATTTTTCATCAAACACATTTCTGCTACTCTGAATACATAATTGCCACTTTTTGATCCAATCTCAACCCATCTCGGTCCATTTTTACCGTGTTTAACCCTTCCCACTACCTTTTCTGCCTATTTTTGTCACTTTTAACCCTGTTTTGCCTCATTTAACCCTTTACTGCACAGGTGTCAAACTCAAGGCCCGGGGGCCAAATCCGGCCCATGGACCGATTATATCCGGCCCCACAGATCAGATCATATTTGTATAACTGGCCCACCAGTGTGAGGTCTGCAGATTTCCTCCAGTATAAAAATGTAAACTTCAACTAAATTATTTTAAATTTCCTTGTTAAGCCATAAAAATCTGAAAGATTTAAGAATGTGGGGAAAGAAATTCATTTGTGTTTTATTTCATATTTTCAATTTTTCATCTCAAGTTTATGACTCAAACTTGTAATTTTGACTTCTCATTTCATGCTTTGACCTTTTCAACTCATAATTTGACCTTTATATGTCACATTTTTATCTTTTAGATTCCCAATTTTAAATTATATTACATACATATTTTGGCCTTTTATACTCTCACTTTGGCTTTTTAATTCCATATTTTGACTTTTAAACATATGATTTCAAATTTTTTCTCATATTTTGACATTTCAAATGAACAATTTTTACTTTTTTATATCATATTTTGACATTTTACACTCACAATTTTGAATTTACATCATATTATTAACTGTTTAAGTCATCATTTTGAATTCTAGTTCATATTTTGACATTTTCAACTCCTAATTTTGGCTTTTTAATCCCATATTTTGAACTTTCAGATTCACAATTTAAAGTTTTAAGTCATATTTTGACTTTAAAACTTATGATTTCAACTTTCTCCTCATATATTTGCTCTTTAAAAACATTTTTTGTCCTATTTTTAATCTCGTTCTGATCCTTTGAACGAATAAACTGGAATTTTGACCTCAGATTTGAGCCTTTAAACTCATCATTTTTACTTTTTGAATTTCCAAAGCATTTATCATCAGTGCTGTTTTTTCATATTTTATCACCGGTGAAATGAGGCTGACAGTTTAAGGTTGTGTAGACCCTGTTCGGCCCTCAGGTTAGACCTGAATCCAGGATCCGGCCCCTGCTGTGACTGAGTGGTTTAATGCCACTTTTAGATCACATCTGCCTGGATTCCCCTCTGTTAACACATCTTTGGCACTTTTATTCCATACCTGCCACTTTTGAAATCCCATTTTTTCCACTTTTAACCCATTTCAATTCTGCCCTAAGAAATGGAGTTTACATTTTTAAAAAGGTTTAATACTATGGCATAAAAATAGAATCTCTGCTTTTAAAAGAATGGATGTTAACCAGGTACAATAGTAAAATATAGTTATCACAGCTTAACTTTTCAACCATGAGGGGTGGGGGCCCCAGGAAGCTCCCCCCTTATGAAAACAGGGATAGTGAACATGACAGTGAGTCCCAGTTTAACAGTCTCAGTGGTCCCAGCATGGTTAATGGAGGAGAAGGAAGTAGATCTGAACCTACACCAGTAACTTCAGCATCCACAAAGGGGTCAGGGGTCCTTTAGAAAACCCAAATTCCTGTTGCTGTGTTGTTGGAGGTCTGTGAAACGGGAGTCTTCCTCGTTTTCTGTGGAGTTGTGAGTATTGGGGTTAAAAGTGTGGGTGCTCTGATTTAAGACTTTAGAGATCTGTAAAGAAATGTTCAGGAATGGTTGCATTTGGTCTCTCTGGTCTGACTGGCTCTTCTAACACTGATGGTGATAAAGAAAGAAGAAGACCAGGGAGTCTTCTCCAGTCTGGAGTGTTTGGAACATCGGGATAAATGAAGCAGAGTTTGGAATTCCAAGGTTCAGAACGGTTTATTATAAGCTAGAATGGAAGCCGAGTGAAATAATCCTCCTCTTGTGAACATTTATGGTTTCAGGGTTATTTTGGTTGCAGGTATTATTTCACCTATGAACATCTTGGTTATAATGCATATTTTGGGTATATTATGGTGTTATGGGTATTTCGGTTATGGCTGACACCACACACACGGATTATTCAGACAAGCTTCCATGATCATTGGAGGAAAATCCTGTAGTGTGTGGCCGGCCGTAGTTTGGCTCAAACTTAAATAAAGTTTACTCTGAAAGTACGTTTGGTCCCACTCAGGTAGACTCTAAAGATAGAGAAAGAGTGGCTCTGCTTGCAGCATCTGAAGTGAACTGAGATCTTTTTAAAGTGTCTGATCTCTCAGCAGCTCTGAGATTCTCCTAACGCTGCCAACATCTCTCTCATAGAAGCTGTAGGGGAGAGTGGGGTGAGTTGTGCCAGTTTTTACTCAAAATGACTTTAAAGTGAGGCCATGACAGTAAAGCCTCCAACTTAAGTCTGTACACATATTTCAGGATGTGGTTCATCCCTGGGAACAATAACTTTGGATGTGAAATAAACTGTTTAAGAAAAATAGCTTTCAGGAAAAAAGTGGTCTCTTGGCACGACTTGCCCCGGTGCGGGGTAAGTTGTGCCTCTGGCGAGAATATGTTGGGGTAAATTGTGCCAGTGATTATTGAAGATTATTGAAGTAAAACAGAACATTTTAATCTCATAAACTATAATGCTGTATAAAAGCAAGACAAATTCAGTACAAGTTTTATTCAGATATCATCACCCTATTAACTAATGGCATAAGTCCTATTTTCTAATTTTTGGGGAAACACAAAAAAATTAAATACACAATATTGATATTTGTGATCATTCAATAAAGTGATTTAGGCCAATTTCTGAACATCACATTGTGACTTTAGGCCACTTAAAAACTGAATAAACTGCTCTTTAATAACAGAGCAAACTCTAAACTGAAATCAGTGCTAGCTGAATTAAACAAATGGCAGGTAAATCAAACACTGATGAGGCCCATCTCCTCACTCCTCCAGCTGTTCTAGGCTCTTCTTTGCTGGGGTCTAGGTGTGTAGGTCTTGGTGTGTGGTTGTGTGGATTTGTTAGGGTGGGTGTGTCGGTGTGTGTGGGTCTGGGTGAGAGGGTGTGTGGGTTAGGGTCTAGGTCTGTTGGTCTGGGATTTCTTTCTCTGGGTGTGTTGGTCTGCAAGTGTGGGTCTGGATTTGTGGGTATTTGGGTCTGGTTGTGTAGGTGTCAGGGTGTGGATGTGTCTTTGGGTCTGAGAGGCATCTGGCTGCAGCCCTCGGGCAAACCTCTACGCTGGGACGAAACCTCTACGCTGGGGCGAAACCTCTACGCTGGGGCGAAACCTCTACGCTGGGACGAAACCTCTACGCTGGGACGAAACCTCTACGCTGGGACGAAACCTCTACGCTGGGACGAAACCTCTACGCTGGGGCGAAACCTCTACGCTGGGGTGAAACCTACTAAATCTATCAGCCACAGTGGTCTATGGAGGTAAATTTACCTAAATCTATCAGCCACAGTGGTCTATGGAGGTAAATTTACCTAAATCTATCAGCCACAGTGGTCTATGGAGGTAAATTTTATTAAATCTAGAGACTGGACTTTTTCTCTTCTCCGACCAGAGCCAGGCAGCTGTGCTCTGATTGGTCAACGTTCAGGCTGTAACATAATTCAAATCTAAGAGGACTGGCTTTCTCCTGAGTGGGCGTGGCTTCAGCTCATACAACAGACATGCCCACACCATCCTGGAGCAGATTTTACTGCCTCATTTTCATGAATTTGAAGTTTAATTTTGTACCTTTAGAGATGTTATATTTGACTGAAATGTGAACTGGGGGCTCATGACACAGAGAGCTGTCATACATCAAACTTTACTGGGTCTTTAACACTACAAAAGTTTATTTTTCAATTTTGCATCTCACAATTCTGACTAAAACGTATGATTTTGACTTTTAGGTTCATATTTTGACCTTTACAATTCCTAATTTTGACTTTTATCTCCTATTTTAGGCCTTTTAGGCTCTCAAGTTTAAATTCTAAGTCCTATTTTGACCTTTTGAACTCATAATCTGGAATTTTCTCTCATATTTTGACCGTTTAGATTCACAGTTTTAAAATTTTAGTCCTATTTTGACCTTTTAACTCATCATTTTGCATTTCTATCTCATATATTTGCCTGTTGAAAACATTATTTTGACTCTTTATTTTGTGTATTGACCTTTTGACCTGATAAGTTTGGCTTTTGATCTCAGATCATGAGCCTTAAAATTCTTTCTTTATTATCGGCCGTGCTTCAGAACCGTCTCATGATCAGGCCTTTGCTGACTTTGGTTAGAAGTGGGGGATCAGGCGTGATGATCATGTAGTGTGGCCAGTCTAGGTCTCTGATTGGCCCTTTAGAGAGGCCAACGTCCAACCCTCCAGTATTTTTCAAAGCTCCTTTCCCTCCCAAACACAGACTGTTGGACGTGAAAGAAGAAAGAGAGATATATCCACAGAAAGGATGTTTAAAACAGTCTGTCAGGTTATGTAGCATCCAGCCTCCATGTTCCTGATGTATGATGAGCCTCCTCTCTGCCCTGCTGACATTTTAACAGCACGTGTGTGTGTGTGGACCATCTGAACCCTGAGCTAACACACATATAAAGTGCTGCTCTCTTCTTCTCATATCTGGTCTCTCTATCTGTGTGAAGGCTGGCCAATGACACTCTTCCAGATGGCTGTCCCACTGTGCATCAGTGAGTGTGTTTCTGCCCTGGCCAGGTTTGAAAAAGGATCTTTCATCTCTCACTTCCCCTGACAAAAGAATGGGTCCAGTCAGCACAGCTGTCTATCTGCCACCTCTTTTCCCAGCACATGTCCCGATTAATCCGAGCGTCAGGCACAGCTCACTGCTGGCCCGCGCTCTCCTTCATCACTCCGTTTATTCTCACTTAGTCTCAGCTGCCTCCTTTCCTCCATCTCCCTCTCTCTTCTCTGGCCTCCAAATCCCCACCCTTCTGCTCCATCATTGTTTCTTAGTTTCTGCCCCCTCCCCTCTCTGTCCTGGGAGTCCTCCGTCTTTTCATTGCTGTGTAACAGAGAGTGACATGTTTGGCAGTTCCTCCACTCTCTCCTCTCATAAGGAATTACTGTCCTGACCCACTTCCTCGTGCAGGCATTGTCACTTCTGCACAGCTGTGGAACAATCTGTGCCACTATCTGCCAAAGAGAAAGATCTGCAAACGACTGCACCGATTCACTGAGTGGGCTAAGTGCAAAGCTGTTTCACATATGCACTCCTGAAATCCTGCAGAGCTGTTCAAACATAGACCTCATGGGGAGACGGTCCCTGTGGGACAGGAGGCGTGGGGGACAGTCTAAGACAGCAGAGTCTGATCTATGTGATGCTATGGTGAGAATATTTATATATCTATGTGTAGTTCAGCATATTCAAAGAACTCATCAGGGATCAGGAAACGTAAACTAGCTGTTGATCGGTGCTGCATTTACCTGAATCCTGCCTAGACTGCAGGCAGACCAGTTCAGGACCTGGACTCTCCTCCTGTGAAGCCATGCTGTTGTGATGGATGTGGTCTGTGGTTTAGCATGGTCCTGCTGAAATAGTGGCAGCCTTCCCTGACAGAGAGGTCGTCTGGATGGGAGCATGTGTGTCTCTAAAAGCTCTCTCTGCTTTCAGCACTGATGGTTCCTTTCCAGATGTCAGAGCCGCCCACGCCATAGGCACTAACGCAGGGGTTTCAAAGTGTGTGAGAGTGAGCCTCCCCTGAGAGAAAATCATTCATTTGGTGGACCCCACCCACATAGAGATTCAGACTGAAAAAAACACATTACCATATTTTCAAACATTTACGTCTAATTTTAAATATTTTGTAAAATTTTTATATCTTTGATATTTTGGTCTGCAAATGTTCTTCAACATCCGTCTTTACCAGGTCATCAGTTATGTGGTGTTAGTATTGCATTTATTGCCAATACTACCTGATTATTCTGCTCTGATAATCCCTTAAGCAGCGTTACTCAACCAAAGAGCCAAACTGTTGAAAAATACCTCTGCAAGAGCCACAACCTAAGAGGTGGAGCAAATACAGCTTAAAGTAGCAATAGAAATAAGTCAAAGATGGAAAAAGTGGTAAAAAAAAAAAAACAAAACCCAGCAACAATGGGTGAAAATGAGCAAAAATGGGGATACAAAGTGAAAAAAAGATGGGTGAGAAGTGACCAAAAATTTGTAACAGGTGGCAAAAAAATGGTCCAAAGGTGGGAAAAACAAGGCAAAAAATGAGTAGAAAATGGGGGAAAAAGTGGCAAAAAGAAGTGGCAAAAATGGGCAAAAAGTAGGAAAAAAGTGGTATTTAATGGCCAAAGGATGCTTAAATGGATGAAAAGAGTCAAAAAATGGTTTAAAAGGGCAAAAAAGTTTCCCTCTTCTCAGGTTTTCTGGAGGAATATTTAAAATGAAGACATCAAAGAGCCACTAGTAATCACATGTTGAGTATCACTGCCTAAAAGTAACCATCAGTCTATTTATTTTCCTCCATGCTGAAGTTAGCAAAGCAAATCACTTTTCTTTCTGGTTGATGGCTCCGCGCCTCCCCTGAAGTTCTGTGGCGCCCCCCAGGGGAGGCCCGCCTCACACTTTGAGGACCGCTGCACTAATGCAACCCCATCCCATCACAGATGCAGGCTTTAGACCTGAGCCAGGAGAACCAGCTGGATGCTCCCTCTCCTCTGTAGTCCACAGGACACGGCGTCTGTGGTTTCCTCTGACCACAGAACAGTTTTCCATGGTTCCTCTGACCACAGAACAGTTTTCCATGTTTCCTCTGACCACAGAACAGTTTTCCATGGTTCCTCTGACCACAGAACAGTTTTCCATGGTTCCTCTGACCACAGAACAGTTTTCCATGGTTCCTCTGACCACTGAACAGTTTTCCATGTTTCCTCTGACCACAGAACAGTTTTCCATGGTTCCTCTGACCACAGAACAGTTTTCCATGTTTCCTCTGACCACAGAACAGTTTTCCATGTTTCCTCTGACCACAGAACAGTTTTCCATGTTTCCTCAGTCCATGTTAAATGAGCTCTGGTCCAGAGAAGACGGACCACAGTGTTTCTGGATCCTGGTCACATCTGGCTTCTTCTCCATGATCAGCTTTAACTGTCATTGGTGGATGGACCGGCCAACTGTGGTGACAGACGATGATTTCTGAAACGTTCCTGAGCCCATGCAGTGATTTCACTACAGAATCATGCCTGTTTTTAATGCAGTGGCCCCTGAGGGCCCCTGAGGGCCCTGCAGCTTTGTCCCCTGCTCTCAGAGATTTCTCCAGATTCTCTGAATCTGTTGATGATATTCTGGACTGTAGATGGAGGGGGATTCAAAGTCTTCACTATCCTACATTGAGGAACATTTTTCTGAAATTGCTCTTCAGCTTTTAGACCTTTTTTTTTTTTTGCAGATTGGGGAACCTCTCCCCATCGTTACTTCTGAGGGAATCTTCATCCATTTCGTCCATTATCTACACCGCTTACCTCATTGGGTGTCGCTAGGGGCTGGAGCCTATCCAAGCTGTCATTGGGTGAGAGGCGGGGTTCATCCTGGTCTGGTCACCAGTCAATCACAGAGCTGACATAGAGAGACACACCTACGGGCAATTTAGAGGTAATTAACCTAACGAGCATGCTTTTGGTGGTGGGAGGAAGCCGGAGCACCTGGAGAGAACCCACACATGCACAGGGAGAACATGCAAACTCTGCACAGAAGGGCCCTGGTTAACCCCTTCACCGCTGTGCAGCCCTTCTGAGAGACTCTGTCTCTTTAAAATACTCCTTTTCTGCAGCTGTTTTTCACTAGTACCATATAGTTTTCCATCCCTACTTATTTGAGATGTGTTGCTGCCATCAAATTAAAAATGAGCTGACATTTTTCAAGAAATGTTAAAATGTCTAATTTTCAATGTCTGATATGTTGTTGATGTTCTTTAGTGAATAAAAAATGAGTTGATGAGATTTGACAGTCGTTGTATTCTGGTTTTTATTTACATTTTGCAGAGTGCTCCAGCTTTGACTATCACGAGCACAGAGACATTAAAAATGAAGGATTTGTCTGTCTCTGAAAACTGTTTTCACCATGGAGGTCAACAAAAGCCTCAGAGCTGATGCAGACATTATTCAGACAGGTCAAACCTGTAAAAACAGCGTGTAAGTTGTCAGCTGAGTATGAAGGCCCAGAGTGAGCTCTCATGAGACCAGAATCAAAGCAGCACTCCTCCATCAGTCCACATGAGCCTGCAGAGCAAACATACCGCTCATGCTAACGCCGTAGACCTGGCAGCAGAACACGGGTCGGCGCCACATTTCTCCTGACTCTGTGACTTTGCAGAACCTGCAGCTTTGGACTTTCACACCCTGTTTTCAGCGTCTGCTCAGGCTGAGTTTGTGTTCCCACACTGGACAGGAGTTTTAGAGCTGGAGAGAGGCAGGGGCGGAGAGTTTCCACGTCCTCCTGGAAAGTTCAAGTCTGTGTATCTGCAGAGACTGAGTCATCTGCAGCAGGTCAGCTTCTCTTTGACTCCACCGATAGAAAAGTGTTCTCTGAGTACAAACTGGACAGAGCTCTCAGGAACCCTGTTTCCAGCGTGATGACAGGTAAGCCTTCAAAATCAGTTACAAATGAGCTAAATCTATCTAACCTTTAATTTTCCACTTTTGGAGCAGAGAGAGAAATCAAACGCACCTAACAGGCTGGAAGGATGATCAGGTTTAAGGTCTGCGTTGATGAAAAGCTGCTTTTTGTTTCCGAGTGTTGCTGCAGTGTGTGGGCACTGGCTTTGGTGCTCTGCTTTCCTTTTCATGTTTCAAGGACTGACGGAGCACGAGGCGGGCCTTCAAGCAGGATTAGCTGGAAATATGTTTAAGATTCTCTGCAGCCCTCTGAGGAGTGTTTATGCTGAAATTAAATATGAAATACCGCTCTATTAAATCTTATCTAATTTTATGAAACTGTAAACTCTTTCAGTCATGAAAACACTCTGGTTACACTGCATGTGTTTGAGCTGTAACCCATAAAGATCCACAGTAAACAGACTCAGACTGTTTTAATGGCAGATCTTTGCTCTCCTATATCCTTAGATCTAAAACTCAGCCTTTATCATCCAATGTTTAACCATAATTCAGATTTGTTTAATTGACTAAAATATGTCTAGAAAAGACCGTAATGAAGCATGTATTATAGATGTGCTCTATTATTGCATTTTACAAAATGAGGACCTATTTGAAAGCAGCATTTAAGTCTGCTATTAAAATGCAAAATATCCAAACAAAACTGCTCCTGAGGAATCAAAGTGAATCTGCAGAAGAAAAGCTCAGGAAGAAACTGAACGAATCCACACAGAGAGACCAGAAGGCATGCGACCCCCTGACAAGGACTGGGCGTAACACAGAAACCTATGGACCAGGGGGGACTAGACTCGGGTGAAACTAGAGAGGGTCATCGCAGCGGGGACACACACAAGGGCAGGAAGACGAGAAACCAAACACAGGGGTGGGAAGTACCAAAGACAGCAGGAAACACTAGAAACATCTACCAGACCACATGGGGAGCAATGCTGAGCCACAACTCACACAATAAAATCACGAGAAAACCAAGACCATGACCAGGAGCGGCTCCAGGACCAAGTTTGGATGGGACTGTTGATAAAAAAGTTATCAAACCCTTCTCCTTCTTATAGGCGACCGTGGTCTAAGGCCTGGATCTTCTGCGATGATCTGTGGCTCTTTTATGTCTTCATTTGAAATATTTTTCTCCCAGAAAACCTTCAAAAGGGAAATTATCCACCGCAAGTCACATTAATCCGTTTGTTTCCCACACTGTTAGAGTGGGCTTTGACTGTCAGCCTTTACTTTTACTCTGTATATTTCTATTGCCCTTATTTGTGATTTTGCTCCTCTATTTACCACTTTTCCCCCATTTTTGCCACTTTTATCCTGCCATTTTACCACTCTTTGTTGCTGCTTTTTGACCATTTTCGCCACTTCATCTTCCCTCTTTTGCCGCTGTCTGCCCTTTTCTTACTTTTTGCCCTTTTGTGCCACTTCTTCTCCACATTTTGCCACTCTCCTGCCAGTTTTTGCCACCTTTAACTTATTTTTGTTGCCACTTTAACCATTTTTGTTGCCACTTTTCACCACTTACATTGTGGATCTTGCAAAGGTATTTGGCTCTTTGGTTGAGCTGGGTTGAGTAACACTGGTCTAAACTGTTTTTCACTCATCCAGTGTTGAAATCAGCTCAATAGAAATTAATTGGCTCATTTAATGAGCCTCATTAACTGGAGATTCTCCAGGTCTTTGAGTCTGGTTTCAAACAGGAAATAAATCTGCCAGAAAATACACTGACCACTTACTGGGGCCCTAACCTTGAAAGCAGATGGATACGCCCGTTTCGATGTTTCTCATTGGTGAATCTGTCTCTAAAAGCTCCTGTCTGAACCGTTTGGGCTCCAGGACCAATCGGGGACGAGGGGCGGTACTTTCAGGTGTGGCAGAGTCGTGATGTAAACAAGCAGCAGCAAGAGCTGGTGCAGTGATGGAGGAAGAGATTAGCGTGGATGCTGCTAAAGCGCCAGTTTGATCAGAACTGGACGACATTTCTGCATTAAAAGAAGAACAAAGAACAGCAGTGAGCTGTTTTCTTTAAAAACCACAAAAGTCGAGTACTGACATGTCTACAGTCGCCATGGTTACCGTTATTCCTCAGTAGCTGTGCACGCGCACCTCGGTCACAGCTACGTCACGTGTTTTGTTGCTCTGATTGGCCCGTAGAGATGTGACAGACAGAATGTTCAACCAATCACACTCTGAGTTTTATGAAGGCTCTGCCCTTGCCCTAAGATGGTCTATCAGAGGTTTTTCAGATGAATGTGTGAAACAAATCCATCTGGCGTGTCAGGTTAAAGGAAAAGAGGATAAAAAAGAACTCAGGAAGAAGGAAGGAACTTTTTGGACTTTGATCAGACCTCTTGTCTCTTTGGTGTGTCGTTGCTGCTGATGTAATCTATTTATTCAGAACTTGTTGTTTTACATCGGATCAATTCTGCAAAAAACTAGGAAATCCACGGTGGAACTACCTGTTTAGATACAGTCCTGCAGAATATTTGACAGATCACAGTGTCTGCTTCCTTTTCAACCCAAACCACTTCTGGATGACGATAATAAAAATAGAAATAAATAAGATAAATAAATAACAGCTGCTCATGCTTCCTGTGCCAGAGCTTGTCAAAGTCATTCAACTTGTCTGGGAGCCATTCCTCATCCCTGCTTGCCACAAAAGGAAACCAGTAAAGCACTCAGAAACCACAGACTTCCACCATTAACCCTTTCACCCAATAGTGAGGAGTCCTTTAACAAACTGCTGGATCCAGACCAGCCGGTTACTCCCTCCCTAGTGGGGAGGAGAGTATTGGTTTCGCCACATGTGGAAGTCACGATGGAAGCATTTCCTGCCGGTGCCAACAGATGCACTGACAGTCTCACCCATGGTTTTTGAAAATTTTGAAATAGCCCCTCCCCTGTAAAGCTGCATTCCAGAAAAGTGGGAAGTCGGAGTTTTCCAACCTCCGACCAAAAAAAGTGCACTGGAACGCCACTCGAACTGGGAGGTCCTAGTCGCAAAGTCGGAGAAAAAATATCTACCCGACTTCACGGAGTTGCTTCAATCTGACGTTCAGCAAGAATGTAACTGAAGACGGCCGTTTACGGTGTGTTTATGTACCTCATCCGTCGTTTTTCCTCCTCTATTTGACTGATTGCGAGACGGCAGGTTTGCTGGAGGTCAAAATGTCTTTTGAGAAACAAAACAAAAAACAGCTTGTCGTGATCAGCCATCTTTGGTGTTTACATTCATCTGGAACACTCTGAGGTCGCAACTGGTACAATCCGGGTGGGATAAGTCCGACGTCCCACTTTTCTGGAATGCAGCATAAGAACTAAACATGTTACGTTATCTCAGCTTAACATGAGCATCTTTCAGCTGAATAGTACAAACAACTTATCTGATTTAGTAAAGTCAACATGTTTTGTAAGAACACAGAAGAATAAGTAATGATTACTAAAAAGTTTAAGTAGAAACAAAATGCGGGTTTACAGTGTGTGTAAAGTGTTTCCATGACTTTCCTGTTTTCATGGACTTCTTTGTTGGTGTCTGCTTGTCTCTCCGTCTCTCTGCCTACTTCCACCTCTCTGCAGTGGAGATGCAGCGCGTGACGTGGGGGTTGCTGGTTCTCGTTTGGACTCTTCAGGCTGTGGAAAGCTGCCCTAATGTCTGTAAATGCTCCCAGAAGATCAGTCCAGAGAAGTCCGAGGTGAACTGTCACAAAAGAGGGTTTCGTGCTTTTCCCTCCCAACTGCCTCCTGACGCCTGGATCTTAAAGCTAGGTTAGTATTTATTTAAATACTGACAACCATAGTTACGATACTCTAGGAAGATGACAGTTTAACCTCCATTCTCTACATGTGAGGACTGGCACTGAGGGCACCATGACCCACATCTGTTAATGTTTCTGAAGGTGAGAACGGGATCACAGACCTGAAGGCTAACGCTCTGAGATCGACCCCGAGGATTGAGAGTGTCAACCTGGAGAGAAATGCCATCAAGTCCATCCACCCTCAGGCCTTCTCTGGAGCCAAGCAGCTCATGCTCCTCAATCTCTACGGCAACCACATCAGCAGCCTTCCACCGAGGGGGTTCCAGGTAAGTGGTCTGAGGAGGAACTGACCCTCTAAACAGTAATCTAACTCAAATACTCACTCTTTAGTAGCGTGCTTCTTTCCATGTCTGCAGGATCTCCTGAACCTCCGCTTCCTCATGCTGGGACAGAACCAGATCGGCGTCCTCAAAGCTGACATGTTTGCTGGACTGAGGAACCTGTCAGATTTAGATCTTCCTCTAAACGCTCTGACTGTGCTCCCGAATAACGCCTTCAGCCCTCTGATCGCCCTCAAAGTCCTGGACCTGTCCCTGAACCGCATCCAGAAGATCTCGCCAAAGGCCTTCACTGGACTCAGACAGCTCATGTTCCTCAACTTGGACAACAACAGGTCCAAGCATTTATGATGAAGGGGGGGGGGGGGTTAAATCCTGGCAACCAGCCTGCTCACGTTAAGCGGTCCCTTTTAGATAAGCTGGTGAACCAGGAAGAACAACAGGAGGGTCTTCAGTCTCACAGACGCTCCTGTAGCATTCAGAGACAAACGCTCCTAACTGGACAGAGATGTGTGTCTCATATACTGAACTAAAGACTCACTAGATGTCTGCATTTTGAGCAAATTTGAGCTGATAAACACTGGTTTTTTTCACTCATCCAGTGTTGAAATCAGGAAGCACAGGAAGCATGAGCAGCTGTTATTTATTTATCTTATTTATTTCTATTTTTATTATCGTCATCCAGAAGTGGTTTGGGTTGAAAAGGAAGCAGACACTGTGATCTGTCAAATATTCTGCAGGACTGTATCTAAACAGGTAGTTCCACCGTGGATTTCCTAGTTTTTTGCAGAATTGATCCGATGTAAAACAACAAGTTCTGAATAAATAGATTACATCAGCAGCAACGACACACCAAAGAGACAAGAGGTCTGATCAAAGTCCAAAAAGTTCCTTCCTTCTTCCTGAGTCTGAATCCAGCAGTGAGCTGCTGCTCAGTTTCATTGGACCCCCTAAACTCACCAGGGTTAGGGTCAGAGCGGTCCTCCCTGTGAAACCGCTGTTTCAGACTGGCGGCGTGTTTTGCTGCTTGCAGCTGCAGTGTGTGTCTGCTCCGTCATCGTAGCAGCTTTCATAGCAGGCGTGAGTTTGCTGCGTGTTGGTTTTGTCTCCTGCTGTCAGAGCTCTGTCATTTTTGCCTCGATAAACCTCCCTACCAGCAGAAGCATTCTGGGAGCTTTTCAAAATAAAAGCATCATGTACAAATGAAGGGAGTTTCTTTAAAGCAGGCTTTTACTTTGCAAAGTGCAAACAGGAAGTGTATTTATGCTTTGTTAACTTTAAATAAATAGAAGAAGTTTGGCAAACAACTTTATGAAACAGACACATTTTAGCTCGTGGCCTTCCTCTGGTTCATCAAGAAACAGATTTCAAACATTTTCTACCCATGTGGACGTAAATATTTGCTACAAGGTAGATATGGCTCTGTATTTATCATCTCATGTCTAGTTTGAACCATAACCGCTCGTGGTGCAAGGAAAAACTGATGGGACCTCAAATCATAAAAATTCTGCGTGTGTGAGACGTGCGGCGTCTCTGCAGCGTCTCTGAGATCAGCCCAGCACTGGCTGCCAGTCTGAAACAGCGGTTACTGCAGAGGAACGGCGAGGAGTGACTGGCCAAATGATGTCACACTACCGGTGCGGACAAAAACGTGGCGACCTCCTGCTGAGTTTACAAACTCAAATGTAGTCAAAATGCAGATATCTAGTGAGTTTTTAGGTTCAGTATATATGAGAGATCTAAATATCTGTCTAATAAGGAGCATTTGTCTGATCATGTCAGGGTCCTTTTAAGCTCCAACAATGCTAAAACATTGAAACCAGTAAAAACTTTCCTGTTGGTTAACACCACAGGTATTAAAGGTGAAGTGATGCCTGCAGCATAACGCAAACACAACAGAACAACAGCTAATTAACAGAAGAAATACCCCATGTCTATTTAGGAGAGACTCACAGAGACACAGTCTGAGAAAAATCTACCATGACATGGATAAATCGTACATTTGCCAGAAAAAACAAACTTATTTAATACATTACACATCAACCCATCACTGGGGCGGCTTAGCAAAGACTTTGCTCAGACCGATGGCCAGAAGGCCTTTTCTGAGGAGGTTTTGATTTTTTGACTAAAACTAAGACTAAAAATGTTCACTGACTCCTTTTTTCATGAGGAGGTTCAGGTGAAAACTGGCTGAAAATATTTCTTTGTTGATAAAAACTTAGGCAACAGTAAAGTTTGGTTTTCATCAAAGAAAGTAAAACCAGACTAAAATGACCAACTTATGAACCAAAGGCAGGAAGTGGCATAAAGCTTAATGATATACGGCTTTATATGTGATTTAATACACTCAAATACATGTCGGTACGTCGCTTGGCGTCTGGGTAGCCATGACAACACGTCGTAGTCGGTGCTGATTTATTCGTCTCATGTAAAGATCGACAGTCTGGACAGCTCATCGCCTCGCTGGCTGCTCATAACGCCCCAATGCAAAAGCAGAAACCCAAAGACAGCGTAAATTTGGCGTTTTTTCATTCTTTATGTGGAAAAAATACTGGTGCAAGGAGATGGATTTCTGGTTTTGTCTTCTTCTATGCCCTCTTTTCTTCTTGGTCGCCGTTTGTGACCACAGCGCCCCTAGCAGGCAGGGGTTGTAGGTGTTCAGACGGTTTGGTCTGTTTGACCTAGAGCAGTGTGAATGTGAGCCAAACCAAAGGAAAGAGCAACAATGCTGCAATTTCCGTTCCAAAATGGACCGAGTCCTCCGGACTATCAGGTGTGAAAACGAACGCACCAGGGTTCGTTTTGAAGTGGACTGAAACCCCCTGTTTTCAGGTGGACCAGAGTCCACTTGTCGGTGTGAGCTTTCACACCACTCCAAACCACCACTCCGGACTATCCAGGAACGGACCAGAGTTTGTTTAAAGCGGACCAAACAGCTCTGGTGTGAACGCGCCCTTAGGATGCCAAAGTGGGGCGCTATTAGGGATATGTTGCTGCTGCTCAGTTTCATTGGACCCGTCTATACTCAGAGTTCCTGTAGGCTGTTTTCTGTGTATTACTGATAAAAAGATTAGATTTCTAACTCTCTCTCTCCTGTCCAGTTTGAGGACGATTCCTGCTGGAGCTTTCAGACAGCTGCGGTCTCTGGAGATGTTGGTTCTGGACAACAATCTTCTGTCCACACTGAGCCCGTCCGCCTTAGATGGCCTGGACAACCTGCAGGTAGTACAGTGTGTGATTAGATATAAATATTTATTAGAACTGGTTCAGCTATTTTTATAAAAACCACACTTACATACCAACATTACTATCTACTGTTACTGAAGGGTCTCTCAGGATTTCCATAAACTTCAAAATCCTGTAAGTCTGTAGAAGATAGAGACGTTTTTGTCATAAATTGAAAGAAAAACAATGAATCAAATGTCTGAATGTATTTATATGAAGGTATCTACAAAAGTTAGAGAATTCCTGACATTGCAGAAGTTACTGGATCATCATAGATCTATGTGTCCATGGTAAGAAGGTAGAAAAAGGTGGGTACTTTTCAACCCGAGGTTTTTCCTCATCTGTGTTCAAAACTAATCCCGTCCACACACACAGCATTGTAGAAACATCTAAGTCCACATGAGGCTGCAAAAACTCACTGCTGTAACAATCACACCATGTGAACAACAGTCTGTCCTTTTCTGCACAGGTGAGGTTACTCGCAGACAGACGTGTGTAAACTCTCACCGTCCCTCCATAACGCCTGGTTCCTCAGCCTGATGTGGGTCAGACCAAACCGAAGGTTATAAAACTGCAGTGAACGCCGGCGAATCGAACTGCGGAGCACTTGGCTCCCTCTCTAGTCTATCAGAGCATTTCCACAGCCGGCACTCCAGACCGGCAGCGGCGTGTGCCTGAAGCGCCACTCCGCTCTGCTTCGTTTCAGATACGCTGCAGGTCTTTTTCAGCGCCGGCCGCTGCCAAACCTCGTAAATTCACCGTTGTTCAGAAAGCACCAACCATGGAAGTCACATTGTGGTTGTGATGATGTTTCTAATCCAAATGTGTTGATTATTGATCCAGGAGCTCTACCTGAGGAACAACGAGCTGGAGCAGCTGCCACCCGATGTGTTCAGGAGCATGGCCAAGCTTTCTCAGCTGGCTCTCAGTGGAAACCGCCTGAAGACAGTGGGTGGAAACATGTTCGCCCATATGCCTGGTAAAAATACCACCTGCCCCATTTTTCACAGGAGCAAAGCTGTCGCTCACACAGAGCTGATGTAGAGCTGCTGACATTGCTCTGGGTACTCTTCAGGGATGTATTTTCTGTTCTGTACCCTCTCAGATCTGAAGAAGCTCCACCTCCATGACAACCCGTGGCACTGTGACTGTCACCTCATCTCCCTGGTACAGTGGATGGGCCAGACCAACACCACCATCTCTCCCCGGGACGCCCTGAGGTGTGCTAGTCCTGAGGTGCTCCGTAAAAAGAGCCTCTCCTCGCTGCCTGCTGACAGCCTGCTCTGCAGTTCCGAGCCCTGAAGACCAGGACGGAGTCAGCATGGGGTCAGGGTCCCTGCAGATTCAGATGATGTGCCTCTTCTAAAAACTGGTTTCTCCTCACCCCTGTATACAAATGTGTATTTTTAGAGTGAACTTGTGTCTCATATGATCTCTCAAAGCTGCAATGCAATCAATAAAGCTTCCTGTAGGATGATGCATCTCCTCGGCTTAAAACACAACATATCGATGTTTCATGTAAAAAGCTTGCATAAAACATCACCTTTGGCCAATGAGGTTTTTTAAAGATGAAAACAAAAGCTGTATATGAGGTTTGACCCGTACTGGAGGGCAGAACTTTCAAACTGCAGCTCCAGTTTAATAATCAGCACAGATGGAGGACGCGAGGATGCAGACACCCAGTATCACTGCAGCATTCTGCACCAGCAAAGAACAAGCACTGCCACTTATCTCCAAATTCAGCCCTGAGATTATTATTATAATCTCATATTGCTTGTCATACAGAGGCTTCGCAGGTTTGGAAAGAGACAGATTACATGAAATGGGATTATATTAATCCCATTTCAGCAAATGGTCTCTGTAATCTTTAGTTAATGCAGAAAATGGAGAGTGAGAGGAGAGACACAGGAAGGTTGTTCACAGTTAAAGTGAAGCAATAGCTGCTCATGATGCAAGCCATTAATATAAGACAGTATGGTGCAGAAACGAACACGGCAGGCTTGTAGCACCCTATAATGTAATAATTTCCTGATAATGTAATAAAAATTTGCCCTTAACTCAGTCGAAAATGTGATAAAACCCAATGATGTAATGACTTAACCAATAATGTAATAAAATATCCTGACTGATGTTGTTATAACATTTTTTCAAACCTGATAATGTAATACTTGACAGATAATGTAATAAATATGTTCATTTCCAGTCCAGACTTCTACATTTTGTGTTTTAAGAATCTAAGAATGTTATCTACACTGGATTTGAAACAACAGAAAGACTATTGGGTAAAATTGCAGACCTTGAGTACCACACAGCCATATGCACATGTGCAAATACTCAGGGACATGCAACTACATCCTGGTCTTACTGAGTGGGTGATGGACTTACCTCCTTGGGAGACCAGAATTCCAGCTCAGATAAGCTTCTGAGCAGCACTGGAGACCCCAGGTAACTCTTCCCTAAACGTACCTCTTCACTTCACAGATTTCCAACAATCACTTCATTTGAAGAGGGTATAAGCATTCACAACACCTACATACACATTACATGAGACCTGACATAAACACAGGCCTACATATCCACTCAGAAATGCTTATTATATCACTTTCAATGTCAAGCTGACATCTTACTCTAGGTCAAGTAACATAGTGGTCAGCTGACATACTGTCATACTTATAGTTTATTATGAGGTTTACCTGTACAAGACAGTCAGCTCTTTTACAGTCCAACAGGAAGTTCAGCTTCTGTGTGGTCAAAGCTGCAACAACTGGTTATTATGGTACTAGAAAGATGTGTACTGGAAATAGACTGCTGATGAACGTGGATACTGTTAAATGACTGTTTCAGCATTGTAAGTGTAAGCGATGCGATGTGATGTGAACTCTAACTAGTCTCCCAAAAGCTCACACTTCAAAGCTGGGTTTCTAAAGGTTGAGTTATATTGTTTATATTGTTTCTTTTGAAACTGTTGGACTAACTGGTTATGTTATTAATTGTTATTGGTGAGATGTCCAACCTCTATAATTCATATTTGGTTTACAGTAAGTGAAATGAACCACTATTAACTAGTCTGATGCTTCCAAAGACATTCATACTACTGGTCTACGTATTTTAGCTGACTTGATGCCCTCTTAATGTTCATGAGCAGTTCTGTGAGCTACTCATCATAATGTTGTTTAGTAATGTAGTACCGTGTTTTTCTCAGCTGTTCCAGGTCTGAGTAATAAAGATCTTGAAGGTGATTTTCACATGTTTATAATGAGCAACAACTTTGATTTGTATGCATTATTATCATCTTTGATTTTATATATTTCAAACTCCCTACAGCTAATAAAGAACTGCAAAAACAAAAATGTAATCAGGAACGACTGTGTTTCGTCCGTCTGTCAGCCATTTACAGCTCATGCTGAGGACGTATTTATCACGCCATCCGTGGTAAAAACTGACGTGCTTGCAGAGCCGAGGTGATGGAGCAGTTGCACTGCTGTGCATCTTTTCTACGATGTTCCTCTCTGCTCTAAAGAGAGTTCAGCGTACCGTATCTAACTCATTTATTGCATCGTATTACAACCTTTCTTTGCTATAATTATAGAAATATTATGATAAATTTGTATTTTAAACACCTCAGAAGGTAAATATTGAAAATGAAAATATTTTTTAAAAATTTCCATCTTTTTCCTAAATGTCTCGTGGGCCAGATGACACCTGGGAATGTCTGGAGTAGGGATAATGTTTAATGTATGTGGAAGTGTTCTGATGATAATCGCAGCGTAGCGGTCCATTTAAAACTTTAAGGTACTAAAGGTACTTCCTGACCCCCAGTGGACATCCAGGATCATGTGACTGCACACAGCCTTTAACCCACCTACAGCTGTGGCTGATGGGTTGGCCAAATTCACCTAAATAAAAGCTGTTTGGTTATTTTCCAGCTCTGGCATGAGGATTGACTTAGTGAGCTAATCAGCAGACATTGGATGATAACGTGCTTATTGGTTTTATAATGTTGCAGCTTTAGTGGGCTGGGATAATGAAGTTTTGGCCCAAATTCATCACAGAGTCTGAGATTTACCCTGCAAACCAGAGAAAAGAAAAATAACACTGAGCCCAGAGAGTGGGGAAGTCTCTTTGAGGATCTAGATCCATACTTCAGTCAGACAGCTCGCACTGTTTTCACATCTGTACACAAACTTTGTTCCAACATGTCTGCTGCATTTAGGGATACATCTCTGATTATTTTATCTGCAGGGACTTTAAGACGGTACAGGTGATGAAAACATGTAAATATGGATGTTGAATGAATCATTCTGATTCAGTCACTGACTTTATAAAAAATCTAAGCGTGTAGTGTGATACTCATGGCCAGTAGTGAACCTGAGGTGTCTTCATGACTCATGAGTGTCAGAGAAAGTCTCTCCAGGCTCTGAAAGTCATCTCTGAACATCTACAGAGAGCAGAGCTGGGAAGACCAGAGGGAGCAGGAGGAAGAGTGTTCTAGAGGAGTAAAAGGAGAGCTAGAGGGAATGAGAAGTGAGACTGAGGACAGCAGAGCATGATATCCTGCCCTAAGCTTCCTGTTATTGACAAGGTGACTCCCATCGACCCCCTCGCACAAAGACTTCAGCATCTGAACGCTTTGTCTCCCACTCCAGCAGAGGAGATAATGGCCATAATTTCCACCTGCATTAAACCTGCTATTATAGGAGCGCGCCTAAGAACAATATAATAGCTGGGTTTTGTTCTGAGCTCTCCTCACCTCCATCGGTGGCTGTGGCGTGTTACGGGGTTCTTTTTTGGTGTGTTTTTCATAATTGGCTGTTTCTGAGCCGTCATCTTTAAAAAGGCTCAGTCAGAAAAACGCTGACATTCCCGTCTAGGACAGAATGAAAAGACTTCAGTTTTAGGAGATTTCTGATGATTTGATTTTGGATTGAAGCATAAAAACATTTAGAAAAATGTAAATAAATGTTTAGGATTAGGCCACACTTTGGCACAGTCTACTGGAAACTCTGAGTACAGCATGTGTAGCATAAATACATGACATGTGTGAAATGTGCTCTACTTCATCTTTTTAGTGTGGGATTTAAAAACCAGAATGCACAGCCTTATTCACTACTGCTGGCATGCAGCCGCTACATGTTATCCATCAGAGATGTCAGTTAAATGAAGTGAACTATCCGGTATGAGAGTGCAGCTGATGTCAGGGTAATTCATCAATCATCAGAGATCCTCAGGTCAGTCTAAATCTGGACCAACAGTGCTGGAAACTAGGGCTGGCTAATTAATCACAATTTAAATTAAATCACAATAGGGCCTGCTGCAATTTAAAAACAGTTGAGGTTGCAGTATTTTTAAATTCAAATTCCTCAAAATACCTGATTGATGGATTATTTTTGTTTGCAGCAGAGATTTATGCACATTATGCAAACATTCAGTTGTCAACACAACCCTCCATTAAAATATGATGTCCTCCTCACTAATCCCTGCTGCTGCTGGCACAGCTTCACCTCCTCCACCCCAGCCTCCTCCTTTATAGACTAAAGCTTCACCTCCTCCACCCCAGCCTCCTCCTTTAAAGACTAAAAATTCACCTCCTCCACCCCAGCCTCCTCCTCTATAGACTAAAGCTTCACCTCCTCCACCCCAGCCTCCTCCTTTATAGACGAAAGCTCCACCTCCTCCACCCCAGCCTCCTCCTTTATAGACTATAGCTTCACCTCCTCCACCCCAGCCTCCTCCTTTAAAGCCTAAAGCTCCACCTCCTCCACCCCAGCCTCCTCCTTTATAGACCAAAGCGTCACCTCCTCCACCCCAGCCTCCTCCTTTAAAGACTAAAGCTTCACCTCCTCCACCCCAGCCTCCTCCTTTAAAGACTAAAGCTCCACCTCCTCCACCCCAGCCTCCTCCTCTAAAGACTAAAAATTCACCTCCTCCACCCCAGCCTCCTCCTCTATAGACGAAAGCTCCACCTCCTCCACCCCAGCCTCCTCCTTTATAGACTAAAGCTCCACCTCCTCCACCCCAGCCTCCTCCTCTATAGACTAAAGCTCCACCTCCTCCACCCCAGCCTCCTCCTTTAAAGACTAAAGCTTCACCTCCTCCACCCCAGCCTCCTCCTCTATAGACTAAAGCTCCACCTCCTCCACCCCAGCCTCCTCCTCTATAGACTAAAGCTCCACCTCCTCCACCCCAGCCTCCTCCTTTAAAGACTAAAGCTTCACCTCCTCCACCCCAGCCTCCTCCTTTATAGACTAAAGCTCCACCTCCTCCACCCCAGCCTCCTCCTTTATAGACTAAAGCTCCACCTCCTCCACCACAGCCTCCTCCTCTATAGACTCAAGCTCCACCTCCTCCACCCCAGCCTCCTCCTTTAAAGACTAAAGCTTCACCTCCTCCACCCCAGCCTCCTCCTCTATAGACTAAAGCTCCACCTAGTCCACCCCAGCCTCCTCCTCTATAGACTTAAGCTCCACCTAGTCCACCCCAGCCTCCTCCTCTATAGACTAAAGCTCCACCTCCTCCACCCCAGCCTCCTCCTCTATAGACTAAAGCTCCACCTCCTCCACCCCAGCCTCCTCCTCTATAGACTAAAGCTTCACCTCCTCCACCCCAGCCTCCTCCTCTATAGACTAAAGCTCCACCTCCTCCACCCCAGCCTCCTCCTCTATAGACTAAAGCTCCACCTCCTCCACCCCAGCCTCCTCCTCTATAGACTCAAGCTCCACCTCCTCCACCCCAGCCTCCTCCTTTAAAGACTAAAGCTTCACCTCCTCCACCCCAGCCTCCTCCTTTATAGACTAAAGCTCCACCTAGTCCACCCCAGCCTCCTCCTCTATAGACTTAAGCTCCACCTAGTCCACCCCAGCCTCCTCCTCTATAGACTCAAGCTCCACCTCCTCCACCCCAGCCTCCTCCTCTATAGACTAAAGCTCCACCTCCTCCACCCCAGCCTCCTCCTTTATAGACTAAAGCTCCACCTCCTCCACCCCAGCCTCCTCCTCTATAGACTAAAGCTCCACCTCCTCCACCCCAGCCTCCTCCTCTATAGACTAAAGCTCCACCTCCTCCACCCCAGCCTCCTCCTCTATAGACTAAAGCTCCACCTCCTCCACCCCAGCCTCCTCCTCTATAGACTAAAGCTTCACCTCCTCCACCCCAGCCTCCTCCTCTATAGACTAAAGCTCCACCTCCTCCACCCCAGCCTCCTCCTCTATAGACTAAAGCTCCACCTCCTCCACCCCAGCCTCCTCCTTTATAGACTAAAGCTCCACCTCCTCCACCCCAGCCTCCTCCTCTATAGACTAAAGCTTCACCTCCTCCACCCCAGCCTCCTCCTTTAAAGACTAAAGCTTCACCTCCTCCACCCCAGCCTCCTCCTCTATAGACTAAAGCTCCACCTCCTCCACCCCAGCCTCGTCCTTTAAAGACTAAAGCTTCACCTCCTCCACCCCAGCCTCCTCCTTTATAGACTAAAGCTCCACCTCCTCCACCCCAGCCTCCTCCTTTATAGACTAAAGCTCCACCTCCTCCACCACAGCCTCCTCCTCTATAGACTCAAGCTCCACCTCCTCCACCCCAGCCTCCTCCTTTAAAGACTAAAGCTTCACCTCCTCCACCCCAGCCTCCTCCTCTATAGACTAAAGCTCCACCTAGTCCACCCCAGCCTCCTCCTCTATAGACTAAAGCTCCACCTCCTCCACCCCAGCCTCCTCCTCTATAGACTAAAGCTCCACCTCCTCCACCCCAGCCTCCTCCTTTATAGACTAAAGCTTCACCTCCTCCACCCCAGCCTCCTCCTCTATAGACTAAAGCTCCACCTCCTCCACCCCAGCCTCCTCCTCTATAGACTAAAGCTTCACCTCCTCCACCCCAGCCTCCTCCTCTATGAACTAAAGCTTCACCTCCTCCACCCCAGCCTCCTCCTTTATAGACCAAAGCCTCACCTACTCCACCCCAGCCTCCTCCTCTATAGACTAAAGCTCCACCTCCTCCACCCCAGCCTCCTCCTCTATAGACTAAAGCTTCACCTCCTCCACCCCAGCCTCCTCCTCTATAGACTAAAGCTTCACCTCCTCCACCCCAGCCTCCTCCTCTATAGACTAAAGCTTCACCTCCTCCACCCCAGCCTCCTCCTTTAAAGACTAAAGCTTCACCTCCTCCACCCCAGCCTCCTCCTTTATAGACTTAAGCTCCACCTCCTCCACCCCAGCCTCCTCCTTTAAAGACTAAAGCTTCACCTCCTCCACCCCAGCCTCCTCCTCTATAGACTAAAGCTCCACCTAGTCCACCCCAGCCTCCTCCTCTATAGACTAAAGCTCCACCTCCTCCACCCCAGCCTCCTCCTCTATAGACTAAAGCTCCACCTCCTCCACCCCAGCCTCCTCCTCTATAGACTAAAGCTTCACCTCCTCCACCCCAGCCTCCTCCTCTATAGACTAAAGCTTCACCTACTCCACCCATCTAATACAAAGATGAGGATCCTAAAGATTAGTGCATATTAAATTTCGATCACAATATTAGGGAAAAAATCAGAATTCTTTTTGTTTTTAAATCATTCAGCCCCATCAAAATCTCACTCTTTCTTTCCCCCTTTTTTTGCTAAAAAGGAAAATTACCTGCACAAAGGAGTGAAAATAATTTCAAACCCTCCTTACATCAACATATGAGTGAGTCATTTTCCTGTCATATAGAAGATCTTTGAGGTTTTAACAGGTATACTGTTTTTCAGTCTTATTCTGTCAGCCTGTTTAACAGGGAAACAGAGTGCAAACATTAAACTAAGAATTAAATTTTCTGTATTTTCTGACTCTTATTTCCTCCGTGGTAAACCTATTTCTTGTGTTCCTCTCCACAGAATCATCAGACTCTGCTTCACAGCAGAATAACTGGGACACTCAGTAGGACCTTTGTGGGACAGAGGATCCTGCATCTCGACCCAGAAAAAGCAGCTTACTTTGCTCTTCTTGGTTTCGGCATCGACAATTCAATACTTTCTGATTTTCTTCACATGTTTCCTGGTTTGGTTTCATTTTATGTCTTATCATTATTAAATTTAACAGTTATTGATAATATAAACTATTAATTATTATTATAAATTTAACACGCAGCTTTCACAGGGATCTTATGGCCTCATGAGCGCCGGTGGATGAGATTCTGTCTTAAAAGAGTGAGCTGTGTTCTGATTTATTCACTGGTGAAGTGTTGATCCTGTAAAAATCAGAATCAGTGCAGAATGAGTCATATTTATGATTTAAATCCAGGCTTTAAGAGACAGAGTGTAGACACACCACCATTTCACTTCTCTGAAAAACAGAAAAAGGCAGCATGTCTTAAGTTCTAGGTTGAGGACAAACTGACATTTCTGTAGATATTTGGCTCTCATCACAATAAACAAACGTCTATAATTGTAATTCTGTGACGTTCATTGTGGTCCCGCCTGTTACTTAGGCAGGTTGAATTCTTTTTAACTGCACCAGAGGCATCAATATCAACAATCAGGTTGTAAAATGGCAGGATCACCACATTGTGGTCATGCACTAACAGGGACTTATGTCCATTTCAGGCATTCAGATGATCCTTGAAGTGGACAGACTCCCCTGTGCTCTGGGAACGGTTGGATATCTGACAGCTCAGACTGCATACTGAGGTGGTAGGGATGCCTTCAGCTGGACCGCAGTGGTTGTGTAGACGCTCTCACACTAAAGACCGCTCTGCTGACTGAGGTGATCCTCATCTCAGCCCAGATTCTCATTAAGTTGAGGCACTAAACAAGCTGATAAAACAAGTGTACAGCATGAGTTCAGGCAGGTGACGGAGTAAAGCCATGAGTGAGATCAGCTGATCTCACTGAAGCTCTCGTCAGCTGACAGCCAGCTGCTCTCAACATACTGTTTGCTCTTAATGCTCATGCTGCGTTATTCAGATCACTCACCCGGGTCTGCCGCCGTCTCTGGAAGCTGCTCCTGCAGCCTTCCTCCACCCCAGCTCCTCCTTTCTTCTGCTTTTGATGTAACCAAGACATCTTTCTGCTTCTTTTGACATGAGTTTGATTTACCAACTGGCTCCACTGATAGTGAACAACAGTAACAGCTGCTTCTGAGCTCACATTGTGCAGTTCAGAGTGGTGCGTTCCCAACATGTCGCATGTTTTGTTGCTCTGACTAGCCTGTAAAGGATGACAAGAAGTTAGTCTGATCCTGATCAGTCAGAGTGTTGGTTTAGTGGTCAATACATTTAGAAATGAAGGTGTTTGACTGTCATTTCACTGTTCTTCATCAATCTGTTTCATATTTTAACTAAACTTCATTAGAATGCTTCATCTAAGAACATCTACTGTCACTTTTAAATTCATTCATTTGGTGGGTACTGTTTCTGTCAGGAGTGTTTCTGAAGACTGCCTTTCATATCAGTCAGAGGTTTGATGAACAGATTATGGATATCAGGCTGGGATGAAGCTGAAATGGTAAATATATAAAGTTAAAAACAGATTTATATTGTGGACAATAGTTAACAATGAATCTTCAGTTTTCTCTCCACTGATGCTTTAAGGTGAAGAGTGAAACTGGTTAAATGAGGAGGAACTCTGTGAATAATCACAACAGTTTCTCTGCTTATTACCTGTTTTTAACTGCCTGTACATTCAGTCGGTCCACCACTGTCTCTCTCTCCTAGATTTTAGAGGCCATATTTTCTTTAATACATATTTTAGGTGTAACCATTTCATAGGCTTCCATTAGGAGAGGTTTCACAGTTGCAGAAAAGTGTTTCTGTGATTCTGTGATCCATCCTCTGGTCTTCTCAGGAATGCAGTGAGCGCCCACACCTGTCCTGACACAGGTGCTCCTTCTCATCCTGGCTCAGCAAAGGTGGGCCTGATTGAAGAAGGTCAAGCTGCACTTTTTCAGTCATGCTGGGTTCAATTATCTTTCTTTAGTGCCACACCCCTCAGAAAGCTCCTATCAATGCTGCCCTCAAGAACTGACACCATTCAACGCTGACGGTCAGGAAACATGTCAGAGTTAAACGGAGAAAAGAGTCTGAGATGGTGGTTAAATGTTGACATCTAACCAGCTCTGGTCTTTGGAGGGAATCCTGCAGTACTTTGGTATTTCAGAGCTCCTAAAATAAAATGTTTACAGACATCTGATGTTCACGCTGGAGGAAATGTGCAGAGCAGTGTTCATTTTGGCAGCTATTTTGAATTTTAGTCTTAGTTTTTAAATGAAATGCATTTTAGTTTTAGTCACATTTTAGTAATTTCTATCCTTTTTAGTCTAGTTTTAGTCCATAAAGTCCTCACATTTTAGTCTAGTTTTAGTCATGGAAAAAGGCCGTCGACCAACATTTTTAGTCAAAGTTTTAGTCGACTAAATGAACGTGGTTTGCGTGGTGCGTGCCTTAAACCATCTGTGGGCCCCATTAAAAATATTTTTGATTTAATTCAGAAAGTTAAATTTCCATAAAGATTAGATTAGATTTAGATTAATCTAATATGGAATTAAATATTTCAAGACTTTTTGTTTAAATCTTGATGATTACCACTCACAAAAATCCACTTTCTCACAATATCACTAACCTGGACGTCATGGCAGCTCCAACCAATAACCGAGTGCAGAAATGAGCAGAATTTTCCAGAAGGTCAACATCTAGCCCGAAGAAGTAACATGGGCCCCCCCTCCAATGGACTCACCACCCTAGGAGGGACCATAGAGGTCGGGTGCGTTGTGTGCCGGGCGGCGGCCGAAGGCGGGGACCCTGGTGGTCTGATCCTCGGCTGCAGAAGCTGGCTCTGGGGACGTGGAACGTCACCTTTCTGGTGGGGAAGGAGCCTGAGCTCGTGCGTGAGGCTGAGTGGTACCAGCTAGTATAGTTGGTCTCACCTCGACGCACAGCTTGGGCTCTGGAACCAGTCCTCTTGAGAGGGGTTGGACTCTTTTCCACTCTGGAGTTGCACCTGGTGAGAGGCGTCGAGCAGGCGTGGGCATACTGATTGCCCCTGGGCTGGCAGCCTGTACATTGGGGTTTACCCCGGTGGACGAGAGGGTAGCCTCCCTCCGCCTTCAGGTGGGGGAATGGGTCCTGACTCTTGTTTGTGCGTATGCACCGAACAGCAGCTCAGAGTACCCACCCTTTTTGGAGTCGCTGGAGGGGGTGCTGGAGAGCACTCCCTGTGTGGACTCCTTTGTTCTGCTGGGGGACTTCAATGCTCATGTTGGCAATGACAGTGAGATCTGGAAGGGGGTGATTGGGAGGAATGGCCCCCCTGATCTGAACCCGAGTGGTGTTCTGTTGCTGGACTTCTGTGCTCGTCATGGAATGTCTATAACGAACACCATGTTCAGGCATAAGGGTGTCCACATGTGCACTTGGCACCAGGACACCCTAAGTCGCAGTTCGATGATCGATTTTGTAGTCGTATCATCGGACCTGTGGCCGCATGTCCTGGACACCTGGGTAAAGAGAGGGGCGGAGCTGTCAACTGATCACCACCTGGTTGTGAGTTGGCTCCGCTGGTGGGGGAGGAAAACAGTCAGACCTGGCAGGCCCAAATGTATTGTGAGGGTCTGCTGGGAACGTCTGGCACAGTCCCCTGTCAGAAGGCGCTTTAACTCTCACCTCCGACAGAGCTTTAACCAAGTTTCGGGGGAGGCGGGGGACATTGAGTCCAAGTGGGCCGTGTTCAGTACCTCTATTGTTGAGGCGGCTGATAGGAGCTGCGGTCGTAAGGTGGTCGGTGCCTGTCGTGGCGGCAACCCCCGAGCCCGCCAGCGGTGAGGGATGCCGTCAAGCTGAAGAAGGAGTCTTATCGGGCTTTTTTTGCCTGCGGGACTCCTGAGGCAGCTGACAGGTACCGGCAGACCAAGCGGTTTGCGGCTTCAGAGGTTGCCAAGGCAAAAACCCAGACGTGGGAGGAGTTCGGGGAGGCCATGGAGAATGACTTCCGTACGGCTTCAAGAAGATTCTGGACCACCATCCGGCATCTCAGGAAGGGGGAGCAGTGCATTGTCAACACCTTGTATGGTGGAGATGGCACGCTGTTGACCTCGACTCGGGACGTTGTGGGTCGGTGGAAGGAATACTTCAAAGACCTCCTCAATCCCATTGACACACCTTCCGATGAGGAAGCAGAGCCTGGGGACACAGGTGTGGGCTCTTCTATCTCTGGGGCTGAGGTCGCTGAGGTGGTCAAAAAGCTCCTCGGTGGCAGGGCCCCAGGGGTGGATGAGATCTGCCCTGAGTTCCTCAAGGCTCTGGATGTTGTGGGGCTGTCTTGGTTGACACACCTTTGCAACATCGCGTGGACATCAGGGACAGTGCCCCTGGACTGGCAGACTGGGGTGGTGGTTCCCCTCTTTAAGAAGGGGGACCGGAGGGTGTGTTCCAATTATAGGGGGATCACACTTCTCAGCCTCCCCAGTAAGGTCTATTCAGGGGTCCTGGAGAGGAGGGTCCGTCAGATAGTCGATCCTCAGATTCAGGAGGAGCAATGTGGTTTTCGTCCTGGCCGTGGAACAGTGGACCAGCTCTACACTCTCAGTAGGGTCCTAGAGGGTGCATGGGGGTTTGCCCAACCACTCTACATGTGTTTTGTGGACCTGGAGAAGGCATTCGACTGTGTCCTTCAGGGAATCCTGTGGAGGGTGCTCCGGGAATATGGGGTACCGGACCCCCTGATAAGGGCGGTTCGGTCCCTGTATGACTGGTGTCAGAGCTTGGTCCGCATTGCCGGAAGTAAGTTGGACTCGTTTCAGGTGCGGGTTGGACTCCACCAGGGCTGCCCTTTGTCACCGGTTCTGTTCATAACTTTCAAGGACAGAATTTCTAGGCGCAGCCAGGGCGTTGAGAGGGTCCGGTTTGGTGACCTCAGGATTTGGTCTCTGCTTTTTGTGGATGATGTGGTTCTGTTGGCTTCATCAGGCCGTGACCTTCAGCTCTACCTCGAACGGTTCGCAACTGAGTGTGAAGCGGCTGGGATGAGAATCAGCACCTCCAAATCTGAGGTCATGGTCCTCAGTTGGAAAAGGGTGGAATGCCCTCTTCAGGTTGGGAATGAGACCCTGCCCCAAGTGGAGGAGTTCAAGTATCTCGGGGTCTTGTTCATGAGTGAGGGAAGAATGGAGCGAGAGATCGACAGGTGGATCGTTGAGGTGTCAGCAGTGATGCGGTCTCTGCACCGGTCCATCGTGGTGAAGAAAGAGCTGAGTCGAAAGGCGAAGCTCTCGATTTACCGGTCGATCTACGTTCCCACCCTCACCTATGGTCATGAGCTGTGGGTCGTGACTGAAGGAACAAGATCACGGACACAGGCAGCTGAAATGAGTTTCCTTCGCAGGGTGTCTGGGCTCTCCCTTAGAGATAGGGTGAGAAGCTCGGCCATTCGGGAGAGACTCGGAGTAGAGCCGCTGCTCCTCCGCGTTGAGAGGAGCCAGATGAGGTGGCTCGGGCATCTGGTCCGGATGCCTCCTGGACGCCTCCCGGGTGAGGTGTTCCAGGCGAGTCCCACAGGGAGGAGACCCCGGGTAAGACCCAGGACACGCTGAAGAGACTATGTCGCTTGGCTGGCCTGGGAACACCTTGGGATCCCCTAGGAAGAGCTAACCCAAGTGGCTGGGGAGAGGGAAGTCTGGGTCTCCCTGCTTAGGCTGCTGCCCCCAAGACCCGATCTCGGATAAGTGGAAGAAAATGGATGGATGGATGGATGGTCAACATTTCTGTATTCTAAATCCTTTTTTAAATGAGATAGTGGATTTGGGGTTTTTGTGAGCTGTAAACCATAATCATCAAGATTTAAAACAGAAAAGCCTGAAGTTTACCTCTTTAATTTAATAAAAAAACAAACTTTTTCATGGTATTCTGTTTGTTTAGGTCAGGTGTGTCCAAACTTGTTTTGGTTTAAGGCCACATATAGAAATACACGAGGGTGGTGAGGACACTTTCATAGAACTCACTCTGAGGATTTTTGAGCTAGTAATTCATGAAGCTTATGATACAAAGCATAGTGATTGTGTATGGCTACTCAAAAGGCGAATTGTGACCAAAGCTGGTAAAAACTCCTGCAAGTCGTCCGAGGTCATTTTTGAGTTTTTTACACATAATGAAAGCATAGATTCCAAGGTTTCTAACGGTGTATCATCACCTTAATCTGAGCGTATTTCACAAAGATATGCTCATTTGAATGTTAACTTCTAGTTCCTGTTTGTTCAGAGAAAAACAGGCTTAAAGTTTCAGGACTTCTCCTACCTTCAGGCAGGCCGGGTGATGGGTGTGAACAACAGAGCCACATTTACATAAAGTCCACCCAAACCAAGCTTCTGAATCAGACTGGTGATGCTCATCAAAATATTCCCATTGGAAATCCACCGTCATCAAACTTTCACTGTCGAGTGATCTTGAAGTCGTCTGAAGTCTGTTGATAATTCTTGCTGCTTCTTCGTCTCTTCTACTGTTCTTGGCTGCAGGCTGCATCTTGAGGCTTGTTGATAAAGGTGATAACTAGAAACAGCTGTAGTTACGTGCCGACGGGGGTGGCGTTTGAGCCATGCGGTGTTTGTTATTGTCCATCTCAATGGGCGAAACTGGGAGTGATGGCAGACTGAGCAGCCAATTATCACCCTGCAGTTTCGCTTTCCCCTCCCCTCAATATCCTTGCAGCAACTGTGAGAATAGGGCATTTTAAAACACAAAATTAACGCTTTTAAATATCACATTTGTGTTGCTTTTTTCATCAAATGAGTAGTTTAAATGTCAGACTTGCATAAAATGAGAAAAAATGGAAAATTATCATTTTGAAGAAAACAACTTTGTATCCATTTTTCTCAACCAGTGGAATGCAGACTTGCAGGAACTTTATCTGGCTTCGGTCACATTTATTTAAGGACTTTAGGGAGGAGCTGGTCAGCCCTGGCTACCAGTGGCTCCGCCTCTGAAACCCTATTGGTACTGCTATTTGCTGCTGTAATCAATAAGAGCATTATGAATCAAGATATTGATATTTTTGGGTTTTCACTGTGTTTACTGTTTACTGTCTTGTCTCAATTTTGTCACAAAAAAACCCCATCAATAAATTCTTCTTGTCAGAATGTTTCTTTACAGAATTAGCATGGCAGCTGGTGCCAAAACAAAGAAGCACAGTACAGTCTAGCACAAACTCCATGTTCCAGTGTGGGCCACATTTCACTGAATTCCTAGAATGTGCTGCAGGCTGATCATAAATGGACTGTAGGCCGCATTTGGCCCCAGGGCCATAGCTTGGACACCCCTGGTTTATATGCACCTGCATACCCTGCCATGCAGAGTGAACCCCTCTGTCCAGTGTGGCAGGTAAAGACTGGGTAGGTGTTCACACAGGCAGATCTCTGTAGTTGGTGCACAAAGAGGCAAACTCTCAGCAAACAGAACCAGAGGACAGGGCAGAAGGCGGGGTCAAAAACAGGGAGGAGTCAAAGCCAGGAGACCAATAGTGAGAGAACGAGGAAGACTAGGGAATCATGATGAATGAGCAACATGAGGGAGGACACTCGGAGGTTAAACGGACAGTCAGTCAGGGATAATGAGACACCACGAGTGCGTCCTTATTAATCCAAAGCTGGAGCAGCCAATTCCTGATCTACTTCCCACCACTTCCTCTCTCCATAAATGGGCGTTTAACCTCTGGAGGGACTGAAAGTTTGATGCAGCAGGGTCAGAGAGGAGAGTATCAGGATGAAGGATGGGTTAAAGGTGACTAACGGCTTCCTGGGGTTAGCAGCAGAAGTGGGATTAAGAATCAAAAAGGATATTTTGGGATGCTGAGATTGGGATAAATAAAGTCACTGCTGTTTATCAGAGGAATTAACCCTCTGTACCACAACACGACCCTGATATTAACACTGAGTCTGGATCCTGAAGAGACCAGCTTAACCTTTAATGCTAACCAATGCTTCATTTAATAACAAGCACTTTAAAAGGAGGAGGCATTAAGATAATGTCAACCTTTAAACTCTACAAAACTACAAATTAGACAACAGAGTATTTAGACATGCTGCAGACTGAGCTGCTCTCTGAGAGCTCCCTAAATCTCCATGTGCTTGCAAGTTTGTACGTTTGTTTTTGATGTAGATTAATCTTGTCTTCTTACGACCACTGAACTCTTGATTTTTGATGTTTCACAACAGAGTAAGACACAAATTTAGCATCCATATTCAGTGAGGCTGCTAAAAGCTCTTTATATTGGCGTGCTGTCCCGGTATGTCACTAAAGGCACTGAAATGCTCCGGCTGAGTTTACAGTTTTAGTTTGCACAGTCTGAACTGTTGATTTTATTGTTTCACATTCTTTTCAGAGTCTTACACTTCATTTTCTGAGCTCTTAAGATGGTTCAGTAGTGTTTTTATCAGTTCACACGTTCACCCTTGACAAGGCAGTGGACATAAAACCAAAAGGAGTCTGCTCCATATCTGCGTTTAGGTGAAGACAGCTGGTTTGTTCCTGCGTCTCACAAACAGGGCTGGAGATCAGTGGGTCAGCATTAGGGATCAGTTCTGCTTCTAAAGGTCAATGCCATGACTGATTGGTTAATGAGACCCAAGTTAAAGCCACAGACACCTGGTTACCTGGTTACTGAGCTGCATGTTTGTTACACCGCTGTTTTTTTGCCCACGACACGACTAAGAATGACCAAAATCTCAGGCCCATTACATTCATATCCTGTCAGATCAGCCGCTTTAAAACCTGTTATACAGTAGAGTTATCAGTTAATACATAATCGTAACAGTGACATTCAGTCGGTCAAATTCCCTAGAGTTTTCTCAGGACCCACCAGTGTTCCTGGGCACAACCACTGAGCTAGGTTGACCACACACTGCAGGATTTTCTTCCTAACCCTAACCCTAACCCTAACCCTCTGAGGCCAGATTTTCCCAACCATCATGGAAGTGGAGCCTTGCTGCAAACGATGATTTATCTGAATAATCCTCAAGTGTGTGTGGTGTCAACATGAATGTTTCACTGCTCTAGATCACGCCGTTGCCTCCCAGACCATGATTTGAAAATATCAAAAATGTTTGGTATCTATAATTCTAGGTGTAGTGCCACATTAACCACAGAGAGCAGACCAGGCAGCTTCAGAGCCAGATCATTTGTACTTTCATTGCTCACATAAACAACTGGACCAGGATTTCATCCTGATTCTTTCCCTTGTTTTAAGGTTTTTTCTGCAGCTGTAGAAGATTCCAGGACAGCCTATGGTGGAGGACCAGCGAGCCGAGGGTATGGATAGACATAGGTGTTTGTTGTTCTTCTGAAGTCATGTGATCACACTCCTGATGGTCTTCCTGAGTTATCCAGTGTGGTCAGAGGATTATAAGACTCAAGAGTTGCTTGAAATTGTCTCCTATGTCTGCGGTCTCCTATGTTTATAAATCATAGTGTGTGGCCAGTCTTACACCGTCAGATGGACTCAAACTGAGTCAGTCACATGACCCTGCTACTCTACTTTTCTTTACCCGCCTCTGACTGCTAGGTTAAGCTATCAGAGGCACTGGTACTCTACCTGTGGGCTTCGGCACACCTGAGAGTGATCTGCACTCAAGAGAGGAGAGGATCTTTGGAGGAGCAGGGAGAGGAGCATGGCACACACTCTCAGACAGCGTGACGGCACATGGAGGTTTGTTTATTTTTCCCTTTCTGTCTCATTTAGTTAATTATTATTATTTCTGAGGACCTCTCTTTCCCTGGGTTGTCCTCCATGCATGCTTAGTTTGCTGGGATTTGCTGCTTTAGTTTTAGTCCTAATAATAAGAACAAAAGAAATACAATTATGGCCACAATAACTAACAAAAGAAAGTCTTTCCTGTTGAACCTATAAGGAAACTATAGACCTGAGTAACCCTAACTTCCTATAAACACAAACAGAAAACTAAAAGACATGATCAGTCCTTTATTTAAGGCTACTGCAGATATTTTTCTGCAGCATGTCCGTCCTTCCAGCCCTTCTTAGTCTTATACTGATAGTCTCTCGTCTTTTATCAGATGTGATATTTTTCTGCAGCATGTCCGTCCTTCCAGCCCTTCTTAGTCTTATACTGATAGTCTCTCGTCTTTTATCAGACGTGTTGCTGTTCTGTCGATCCTTCCAGCCCCCCTCCTTTAATCTCTCCTCTCTCTGCTGTGTGTTCACTCTCATACACCCAGTGTACGTGTTACACAGTGTGTAGCAATCGACAGTGTGACAGTGAGCGTGCACCACACCAAACGCTTTTGTGCTTCCTCACTAGCAGTCTTCCTCGCCTCTGTTGCCATGGAAACCCCTGCTTATGTTTGCAGTTTCCAGCAGATGTGTATGTTGGTGTTTCCTTGTGATCTCGTGCTGGGGAACTCCTTTCTGAAACACATCAGCGAGAAAAATCAGCCTTCCAAGGACAAAGGATGCCAAGAGATAGAAAAGAGAAAAAACCTGATATGACAGGATGGTTTTCCTTTAAAGCGGTGATATTAGAGATGAAAAGCTCACTGCAGCGTGCAGAAACCACTGGTTTCCTCTCTGTGCTGTCAGGGGTACTTCCTGAATCGAAGCAACCGGAATCACCCAAACAGAAAAAAACCCAGGTAAGCACCAGTGTGGGGATAAAACGCCTTCTAAAGACAGAATAATGTGCAGAGTGTAGCATGATAAAATGACACGACCACTTTGTTATTACTATTTACAGAGATGGTAAAGTGTTAAACACAAAGCTCTTTCACACCCACTAATGACTTTGGCTGCTCCTCACGCAGCATGTCAGACCTCTGACAGCAGCTGCTGGATGCTGACATGTGCTCTGCAGTCTGAAGGGAAATCTCATCAGAGGCACTAAACAAAGTAACTCAATCACAGGAAGCTGCAGATGTCCAGATTTAATTTGTGCTGGTCAGCTAAAGGAATGTGGGCAGTAAGAGATGACACAAACACAGGATGGGTTCATCATCACCCTCAAAGATGGAGAATGGAAGAACAAGCAGAGGTCAGGGAGCTGAAAATTAATGCCAATCCTCTAAGGCGGCTTCTTCTAGCTCCGGTATCTGCTGTCAGTTTATATTTATGTCCAAAACTTCAGTTAAAGATGTGAAAAACTACAATGACTATCTCCTCAGCCATTGACAAACACTCACACTTTAATTACAGTGAAATAAACTCACATGCATCAGTCAAAGGTCAGAACATGACCTCTGACCTGTAAAAGCCAGATCACTTCAGCCTGAAAGAATCTGCTCCTATAGCTGTGCTGGACTAAAGATGCAGTCGCTGAAAGACGCCGGCTTGCCCTTCACTCAGCTGATGGGTGTTTGTTATCATGCAGCTGCTGGTTGTGTCTGTGTGTGACAGAGATGGCCAGAGCATTTCAGCTGCTGTCTGCAGATAACTGAGCCAAACGAGCGAACAGATGTCTAACAGTGATATCAGACAGTCCCTCCCCTCTGTAATATTTCCATAATTTCACTGCACTCACCTAGAGATGTGAGTCTATTAGGACCTCAAGATTTGATTCAGAATTTCTTTTCAACTAAAACCAACTCCTGATCAACAACTGACGCATCCTCCGTTTCTGATAAAAAGGTGAAAGTTTCTCCAATCTGCTGAGCATTCAGAGTCTGAATGTGATTATCTTACTCAATAAAACGTACTCAATACACAAACTAACGTATTTGTAGCATTTTAAATCAACTAATTACAATAACAGCAAAGCAAACAGTTATTTGTGCTTAATTGTAAAATATTTTAGTAGTAGTATAAATGTGTGGGCTTAAGCAGGAAAGCTTTTTTTTAAATCAGCATTCACATAGATCTAAAGTCTCCACTGATGGTCCTGTAGGAGAGCAGGTGTTATGTTTTAAAAAGTGACTGTGTTAACTGGTGACTCTTCAGCTGAATGAGCCAGCCATGTTTTAGTTAGATCACTAAACATTTTCAGTCAGAGACATGAACCTGTGGTGGGTAGAGTACACAGTTACAGCACTCAGGTAAAAGTCCTGGGGTCTCATTTATAAAGCTTGCTTACGCACACAACGGGGCTTGAAACCACGCAAAGGTTGTGATTTATAAAAATAAACTTGGCGGGAGAATGTGGCACCGGTACGTCAACTTTGATCCTTGTGCACGAACATTTTGGAGACGGGGGAAACTTGCGGCGCAGATAGTGAGGTGGTGAATTGAAGCCAGTTTCATCTCATACATTTAATGTCATCACATATCAGACTTACAGACCTGCGTAATCATAAACAGCCAAGTCTGCAGAGTTATAGATGTGTTCCTTCAGTGAGCCATTAGGCCACAATGTTCATATATCACACTTTCATCTTCAAATGACACAGAGCAGTGATAGCACTGATTGATTAGTATTAGTTGTGACAAGGTGTGCAAGAATCAGTCTAATTGCTGAGTAAGCATATCAGCAGTGTGGTGACACTCGTGCGTAATGCTGCACAATGGATGCGCTGGCACTGCTGGAAGATCACGCAAATGGTAGGATCAGGATGGAGAGAGACTTTAGGGACCACCAAGATTTCCTGGCCCATGATGATGACTGGCTAATAAGCCGATTTAGATTCCCTAGAGCAGTGCTCTCAGATCTATGTGCTGAACTGGGACCAGTGTTAGGCAGAACCACCCGCCGGAATCGCGCCATCCCGGTGCATATACAGGTGCTGACCACTCTGGGGTTTCTGGCAACCGGCTCCTCCCAGCAGGAATTAGCCGACAGGTCTGTGTTTGACATGATTAACAAGTATAATTTTACATTTTCTGTCTAAAGCACCTTGGCTCTGATATAATACCGTTAAATTCTGTCCTTAGGTCTGGGATATCGCAGCCATCCCTCAGCACACTGATGCCAGCCGTTCTGGATGGCATTATAAACATGACCAGTCCATACATCGGGTTTCCTTACACTGTGGGTGAACAGGCCAACATTAAAAGGCAATTTGCAGCAATGTCCGGTTTCCCCAAATGTAATCGGCGCAATTGACTGCACTCACGTTTCTATAAGGGCTCCGAATGAAAATGAAATTGTCTATGTGAACCGGAAGAAATGTGCATACAATCAATGTACAAATTATTTATACCCCAAACATGGTTTTGACAAATTTAGTGGCACGGTGGCCTGGGTCAACACGTGACTCATTCATCCTGACACAGCAGCGTAGGGAACAGACCGCAGATCGCTCTGTGGCACTCACACTATTTACAGCGGTGACCACGTGCTGCCACTCGCTTGTTTTTCTGTTAGTAGTGATGCCACTACTGTGACCACCAAATAAAATCATTTTCCTGGCCTCCACCTCAACCACAAACACCTCTATTTCGGTCTCCGTGGAATTCCTGTTCCTTGTCTTCTCTGCTGTGATTGAGCGTAAAATGCCGTTGATCAGCAGCTTATTGATTTACAAAAACATTCATGAGGTACGTTGACCATTCATGGTAAAATGGGTGTGTGTAGAGGGTTGGATGTGAGATGAAACCACCTGCGCAATCTTCCAGGTGGACTGTGATTTATAAAGGAAAAGTGCTTGCAGGTGTGTGTAAGGACGGTTTTATAAATAACATTATTTTTTGGCGCACGCCATTTTCAGCTTTTGGGCGCACGTACACTTTTAGTATGGATCCTACACAATGTTTAAAAAATGAGGCCCCTGGTCCTCTTCAGAGCCCCACCTGGTCCTCTTCAGGGCCACACCTGGTCCTCTTCAGAGCCCCACCTGGTCCTCTTCAGAGCCCCACCTGGTCCTCTTCAGAGCCCCACCTGGTCCTCTTCAGAGCCACACCTGGTCCTCTTCAGAGCCCCACCTGGTCCTCTTCAGAGCCCCACCTGGTCCTCTTCAGGGCCACACCTGGTCCTCTTCAGGGCCACACCTGGTCCTCTTCAGAGCCCCACCTGGTCCTCTTCAGAGCCACACCTGGTCCCAATCAGAGCCCCACCTGGTCCCAATCAGAGCCCCACCTGGTCCCAATCAGATCCACACCTGGTCCTCTTCAGAGCCCCACCTGGTCCTCTTCAGAGCCACATCTGGTCCTCTTCAGAGCCCCACCTGGTCCCAATCAGAGCCACACCTGGTCCTCTTCAGAGCCACATCTGGTCCCAATCAGAGCCCCACCTGGTCCTCTTCAGAGCCCCACCTGGCCCAAATTAGAGCCACACCTGGTCCCAATCAGAGCCCCACATGGTCCCAATCAGAACCACACCTGGTCCTCTTCAGAGCCCCACATGGTCCCAATCAGAACCACACCTGGTCCCAATCAGAGCCCCACCTGGTCCTCTTCAGAGCCCCACCTGGTCCCAATCAGAGCCCCACCTGGTCCCAATCAGAGCCCCACCTGGTCCCAATCAGAGCCCCACCTGGTCCTCTTCAGAGCCCCACCTGGTCCTCTTCAGAGCCCCACCTGGTCCCAATCAGAGCCACACCTGGTCCTCTTCAGAGCCCCACCTGGTCCTCTTCAGAGCCCCACCTGGTCCCAATCAGAGCCACACCTGGTCCTCTTCAGAGCCACATCTGGTCCTCTTCAGAGCCCCACCTGGTCCCAATCAGAGCCACACCTGGTCCTCTTCAGAGCCACATCTGGTCCCAATCAGAGCCCCACCTGGTCCTCTTCAGAGCCCCACCTGGTCCCAATCAGAGCCACACCTGATCCCAATCAGAGCCCCACCTGGTCCTCTTCAGGGCCACACCTGGTCCTCTTCAGAGCCCCACCTGGTCCTCTTCAGAGCCACAGCTGGTCCTCTTCAGAGCCACATCTGGTCCTCTTCAGGGCCACACATGGTCCTCTTCAGAGCCACATCTGGTCCAAATCAGAGCCCCACCTGGTCCTCTTCAGAGCCCCACCTGGCCCAAATTAGAGCCACACCTGGTCCCAATCAGAGCCCCACATGGTCCCAATCAGAACCACACCTGGTCCTCTTCAGAGCCCCACATGGTCCCAATCAGAACCACACCTGGTCCCAATCAGAGCCCCACCTGGTCCTCTTCAGAGCCCCACCTGGTCCCAATCAGAGCCCCACCTGGTCCTCTTCAGAGCCCCACCTGGTCCCAATCAGAGCCCCACCTGGTCCCAATCAGAGCCCCACCTGGTCCCAATCAGAGCCACACCTGGTCCTCTTCAGGGCCACACCTGGTCCTCTTCAGGGCCACACCTGGTCCTCTTCAGGGCCACACCTGGTCCTCTTCAGAGCCACACCTGGTCCTCTTCAGAGCCCCACCTGGTCCTCTTCAGGGCCACACCTGGTCCTCTTCAGAGCCCCACCTGGTCCCAATCAGAGCCCCACCTGGTCCCAATCAGAGCCACACCTGGTCCTCCTCAGAGCCCCACCTGGTCCCAATCAGAGCCACACCTGGTCCTCTTCAGAGCCCCACCTGGTCCCAATCAGAGCCCCACCTGATCCCAATCAGAGCCACACTTGGTCCTCTTCAGAGCCACATCTGGTCCTCTTCAGAGCCCCACCTGGTCCCAATCAGAGCCCCACCTGGTCCTCTTCAGAGCCCCACCTGGTCCCAATCAGAGCCACACCTGGTCCCAATCAGAGCCCCACCTGGTCCTCTTCAGAGCCCCACCTGGTCCCAATCAGAGCCCCACCTGGTCCCAATCAGAGCCCCACCTGGTCCCAATCAGAGCCACACCTGGTCCTCTTCAGAGCCCCACCTGGTCCCAATCAGAGCCACACCTGGTCCTCTTCAGAGCCCCACCTGGTCCTCTTCAGAGCCCCACCTGGTCCTCTTCAGAGCCCCACCTGGTCCTCTTCAGGGCCACATCTGGTCCTCTTCAGAGCCCCACCTGGTCCCAATCAGAGCCCCACCTGATCCCAATCAGAGCCACACCTGGTCCTCCTCAGAGCCCCACCTGGTCCCAATCAGAGCCACACCTGGTCCTCTTCAGAGCCCCACCTGGTCCCAATCAGAGCCCCACCTGATCCCAATCAGAGCCACACCTGGTCCTCCTCAGAGCCCCACCTGGTCCCAATCAGAGCCACACCTGGTCCTCTTCAGGGCCACACCTGGTCCTCTTCAGAGCCCCACCTGGTCCCAATCAGAGCCCCACCTGGTCCTCTTCAGGGCCACATCTGGTCCTCTTCAGAGCCCCACCTGGTCCCAATCAGAGCCCCACCTGGTCCCAATCAGAGCCACACCTGGTCCTCTTCAGAGCCCCACCTGGTCCCAATCAGAGCCCCACCTGGTCCCAATCAGAGCCACACCTGGTCCTCTTCAGAGCCCCACCTGGTCCCAATCAGAGCCCCACCTGGTCCCAATCAGAGCCACACCTGGTCCCAATCAGAGCCCCACCTGGTCCCAATCAGAGCCACACCTGGTCCTCTTCAGAGCCCCACCTGGTCCCAATCAGAGCCCCACCTGGTTCCAATCAGAGCCACACCTGGTCCCAATCAGAGCCCCACCTGGTCCCAATCAGAGCCACACCTGGTCCTCTTCAGAGCCCCACCTGGTCCCAATCAGAGCCCCACCTGGTCCCAATCAGAGCCACACCTGGTCCCAATCAGAGCCCCACCTGGTCCCAATCAGAGCCACACCTGGTCCTCTTCAGGGCCACACCTGGTCCTCTTCAGAGCCCCACCTGGTCCCAATCAGAGCCACACCTGATCCCAATCAGAGCCCCACCTGGTCCCAATCAGAGCCACACCTGGTCCTCTTCAGGGCCACACCTGGTCCTCTTCGGAGCCCCACCTGGTCCTCTTCAGGGCCACACCTGGTCCCAATCAGAGCCTCACCTGGTCCCAATCAGAGCCCCACCTGGTCCTCATCAGGGCCACACCTGGTCCTCTTCAGGGCCACACCTGGTCCCAATCAGAGCCCCACCTGGTCCCACTCAGGGCTGATCAGCCACACACTGTGCACTGTTTGAGCCACACACCGGCCCTGTCCACATGAAGGCGGGTATTTTCACAAACACAGGTCTGAGCATTTTGACCTTCTCTACACACACAAATGGTGTGTTCGGCTATTGTAAAAGTCCCTTATTGAAAACTCCTCCCAGGAAAACTCTGAACAGGAAACAGGTGTTACAGGGAAAGGTGAGAGAATTTCTCATGTGAGGACAGGATTTCTGTCAGTGAGTAAATGACTTCACCTGTACAGTAAAGAACAGACCACTGTTGACATGCTGTGATCTTCACAGCAGTAGTTTTGAGTGGACATGGATGTCTCCAAAGTGTGAGGACAGGTTTCTTTTGAATCCGGATGAGGAAAAACCTCTGGTTTCAAAAAAGGATTTGCCCTACATCTACAGGGGCATCAGTCATACACATAAGAAGGAATAAAAGGTGAATCAGGGGTCAGAATAGAGATTAATAGCACTATCATGGCCTAATCTAATAGTTGTTGGGTTTTTGGGACACGCCAGCCTCATAAAAGATTGTTTCATCTAGTGTCATGAGTCAAAGTGAATGGCAATAAAAGTCTAACACACCTCAGCTAACCTCCCAGACAGACGGTGGGGCATGTTTGATTTAGTGTAGGCCATCACCCCTCACAGCCTTCAGTCAAACAGTACAGCCGTTCACAGCCTTCTTCCCAGGTGTCATCAAGCTCAGCCTTTCCTCTTTCCTCCTGCTTACTGGTCGGTTACTAATGTAGTTGCAGCTGTTGAGAGGCTACCACTGACCAATCAGCACGCAGAAGCATGAATGTGCAAAGTGAAACGACCAATAACTGCAGCAGAAACTTTTCTCTTCCCTGATTCAAAAAGAGAGGATTACTTAAATATAAACCTACTACTGAGACACTGCCACATCCTTCCAGAACATTTATGGAGTTTAAAATCAATAAAAGAATCTGTTTTTAACAGAAATGTTAGAATGAAGACAGTGCTGTTTGGAACAGGACCATCTCCTCCCTTGTTCTTCTGCAGTAATGCTCTGATAAACGTTTCCCCTGGGGCTCAGTTTTAATGACAAGAACAACAAAAACATGCATTAATGATCTCTAATGAGTCCGGGTGCTCCTGCCGTGATGCACCCCTCGCTCTGACTGCCTGGCCCTGCACCCTGCCGTTCTTCTCCCTGAGCTCTCTGAAACCATATGGTCTAAAACGCCAAAATAGACTGAGAGGATTCTCACCACGGGATTTCTCTACTCTACCAGAAGTCAGAGGAAATCTGATCTGATTAGTGAGCTGCTTAAAGACTGGCACACAGCCTTTAAAAATCTCAGACAGTGTGAATTTACAGTCCATGAGGACCTGAGACTCCAGGTGTAGCAGCGGTGTAAGGAAACAGGAAGTAAGACACAACTCGCACAAGTCTCAGTGCGCTCACGTTGTCTCTGTCGTTAGGTGTAAGATGGTCATTAGACTCGGTTTTAGCCATTTTAGGGCGGTCTTTCTTCAGTCGTGGCGTTACGATAATATCAAACATTTCTGATATTGTTGCAGGTCTTCAGTTTGGTCGTATGCAGATTTATTTCTCAGTGACGCGTCTATCGTCCACGACCAGTGTTGGGTAGCGTTACTTTTGAAACTAACTCGTTAGATTACTGTGTTACATACCGGGAAAAGTAACTTGTTACGTTACTGCGTTACCTACTTCTAAAACTAACGCGTTAGAGTACTCCTGCTTTACTAAACATTAGTAAGTAAAGTTTATTTATGTAGCACTTTTCACAGACAGCAGTCACAAAGTGCTTTACACAGACAAAAAATACAGCCAATAAAAGTGATGATTTAGAGAACGCCACATGACCCTATAGTCATAGCAACAATATAACAACACAGTAAATCAGTTCACATTACATTAAAGAAAATGCAGTCAACCAAACGCCCGTCTAAACAGGTGAGTCTTTAACTGACTTTGAGCACAAAGACAGGGGCAGCTCATTCCACATTATAGGACCAATGGCTTCAAAAGCTCTATCACCCCGAGTCTTTAGATGGGTGCGTGGGACAGAGGTATCGTTGTGTGTTTGATCTAAGGGGGCGGGATGTCTGGTAGGGGTGGATGACTTCTGATAGATAATCTGGGGCTTGACCATGCAAGGATCTGTAAGTGAGTGTGAGGATCTTGAACTTGATTCTGAATGTAACAGGGAGCCAGTGAAGGGATTTCAGTACAGGAGTGATGTGGGAGAATTTGTGTGACCTAGTTAGCACTCTGGCTGCAGCGTTTTGGACCGATTCAGTGTGGTCGTACTGAGGGAGGTGAAGAGTGAGTTACAATAATCAAGCCGTGATGAAATGAAGGCGTGAATGAGCATTTCTAGTTCAGCAGGGGAAATAAGTGATCTGAGTTTGTTAATATTTCTAAGATGGAAAAAACATGATTGAGTAACACCAAGGTTTCGAAAATTAGGGCGAACAGCATTCGAGAGACAACCCAAGTTCTGCAAAATTACGGGGATAAATTTGTCCTGTGCAACAACTAAAACCTCAGTTTTATCATCGTTGAGCTTTAAATAATTGTCATCCATCCAGAGCTTTATAGCTCTGTTACCCCCCACACTGCCACACTCAAGCAGGATGGCCAGCTTTGAGGCTTCAGGCCTAAAACTCTTTAGCCACTCGTTCCACTCACCGGCTGTAAAAACGACAGATAACGACCGCACCTCTGTGTTTGGATGTGCAGACTCTAATGCCGATGTACAGCCTCATTCACAGCCCATAATCTGTATCTGTGCAGCCTGAGAACACCGCTAACAGACAGGAAAACCTTTACAGCTCCTTAACATGCTCACAATCAGACAACAAGCTGAGCAGAGGCAGACAGACTCTGTGCGTAATAACAGGGCGTAACTGGAGCGGCTGCACAGCTTCAGTGACAGCAAACAGAGCCTTTAAACTTAGCTTCAACTTAAACTTACGTGTGGGGAGAACTCCACAGTGGCTGCTGTCCTCTCTATCATCTCGCTGGCTCAAGCTAACAACGCACGCGTACTGGCACAGAATGTTTACCTTCAGCTGGCACGGCGCTACGTCCCAACGTGACTACAGGAAGAGAGAAGGACAAACAGAGCAGACGCTTCAAGGAGCTTCTTTTTTTCTTTCTCTCTTTTTGAAGCCACAGAGGAGAAAGGAAATTTGGGATTTTCCTTTCAGTAATGGATTAATTTCATGAAAATGTAACTAACAACAGGATTACTTAAATTGTAAAGCTAACGTGTTACGTTACTCGTTAAACCAAAAAGTAATCTGAGTATTCTAACAGATTACTTTGTAACGCGTTACCCCCCACACTTCCCCTGACCAATGGGAGCCGGTGTTGTTGGTAAGCACCTTAAGGTGAGCGTAGGTCGTTCTAGAGCCGCTGAATGTCCACTCAGAGCTCAGATCTCTGCTCCTGAGTCTGTCAGTTTATTCAGGCTGACACGACAGGAACGGTAAACCACCGCTGGGATTTTCAAAGTAAAAGCCCGATCAGTTTGTTTCTATGGTAAGACTATTCGTGTTTCCATACGGTACTTTTATTCTGAAGTGTTTCCTGGATACTTCCTCGGTTGTTGCAGAAACATGTAAAGTTGCTTTGGTGTTTAACTTTCCATCGGATTATAAGAGAGATTCACTCAAATGTGATCTCCGTCTCTTTCTACATCTTGTTCTCAGCTAAAAATTGAATTTGACTGCTTGCTGACAAAAAATAAAGTGTCTCAGATGTTTTCGAGTCTCCAGGAGTTTTAGCTGTCCTCTGGTGTCAGGCTGGCCTCAGAACATGCTGAGACTCTGGGAAACCCTGCAGAGTATCAGCAGCTTCAACGTCCATTTAAACAACGTCAGTAACACAAAAGGGACAGTGTGACTAAAAATAAAACAGAATACAACAAACACGCATGTCATTCACAATACAACATAAAGAACATGTCAGATGTTGAAACTTTGAAGTTTTTTCATGTCATGAAAAATATCAGCAGCTCATTTTGAATCTGATGGCGGCTACACATCTCATAAAAGTAGGGACAAGACAACCAAAAGGCTGGAAAAGTAAGAGGTACTAATGAGAAACAGCTGGGGAGCATTTAACAACCAACTAACAGGAAACAGGGCAGTCACATGACTGGGTATACAGGAAGATTTAGAGACTTGGCATGTTTCCTGCCTAGAAAAAAGCACAGTTTCAGTCTGAATAGCTCATTTTATTCACTCAGACTGCACAAGGACAGCATGTTTAAATCCATGTGTTTAGGTGTCATTACACTAAAGATGCGTGCTTAAATCTACATGTGAAGCTAAACGGAGCCTCACATGTCTGCAGCCACTGTGAATATAAAAATCTTTGTCCTTCAACAAACCGTGAAACTCTGGATGATTAAGATTCATGAGCTGTTATAAGATGGGTGGAAATATCAGCTGCAGGCTCTGGTTATGATGGAGGTTCCTCCAGACCAGAAATAAAAATATTTGTTGTTGTTCTTCCACACTGGCAGAGAAACGGCTCAGTGTATTCAGCCCAGTCAGAGAACAGCTTTATTACTGAAGGAAACAGAGCCATTGTTGCTGTCAGAGACAGAAGGGAGGTGGGCGGGGGCCGCGTGGTCCACGTTTCAGGAAACACAAGTCAGACATGTGAGAACACATGGTGGAGAAAGGACGGCTCCCCCGCTCTTTACAGGAAAGCTTTCATTTTAGTCATCTTTGTGACAAATTCAGATTTGAAATGAACAAATAAACTGTTTATTTCATAGAAATAAAAATCCCATCGGTGCTCTGCTCTTTAGACTCCAGACTAGACTTCTGTCATCATTTCTTGCTTCTAGATAAGTGAAGGAAAAGTACTTCTGCTCCTGCATAAAAGCATGAAATATTAATTGAACAAAAATAAGCTGTGAAAGCGTGTCCTCCTAGCAGAGAGACAGAGCAGAGAGGAAAGTAACATCAGAAAGAGCCGGGCCTTTCTGCTTTCACAGTGACTACACATCTACTCTCCATCAGCCACCAGCTTTAGGACAAATCCTCCAGCACTTTAAAATAATGACTTAGAAATGGGCCCACCGACCTTTCTGACCTGACCCTCCAGAGGAGGACAGCCAGGAAGAGCAGAGCTAACCCAGCCCTGTGGAGCTGAGTTTTCATACCTGCCTTCTTTTTCATTCAGATTTTTTACAATCTTTAAATGAGAGCAGGGGTTCTCAACCTTTTCAGCCCGCGACCCCCAAAATAAAGGTGCCAGAGACCAGGGATCCCCACTGTGCCTGAAGGTGGATGAACTGCCAGGAACATTCGAGAATAGTCGTGTTCAGACAAGGCCGCACATAAGGGGGCATAAAGGGGAGCGCTGTCTGGGGCCCAGCCAAACCGGGGACCCGAGCAGGTCAGTGAAACCATGGTCCACTCTATAGTTAAGTTGCATTAACCATATTTTATATTAAACCTGAAAAACGACAAATATCTTTTTTAGTCATTTTTTCCATAGTAGATAGCCTTCTTAAAAATCAGCATTGTTTTTTCTTAAAAAAAGAATTAAAATGGATTGAAAATAGCTAAAATAGGTGTAAATTGCAGAAAAATGGTGGAAAAGGTGTTGAAATCAGATTTTCAAAGTAGGAGAAAGGGTTAGGATGCCAAAAATAGATAAAAGAGGCAGCAGTAAATGGCAAAAACAGGCATAAAACATAATAAAAGGGATTTAAGTGGCAAAAATGTGTGGAAACTTTGAAATGAGATTTAAAGGTGGGAAAAAGCTGGCAAAATAGGTTCACTAAGGTAGAGAAATTGGCAGAAACTTGCAAAAATGGGCATAACAAATAGTCAAATGTAGTTAAAATGGGTGCAAAAAGGGTTGAAAATAGGGTAATAGCTGTAATAATGGGTCAACAGAGCCAACAATACGCAGAAAGAAGCAACAATTGGTTTAGAAGTGGGAAAAAAAAATTCTTGCAAACGGCTTAAAAATGAGAAAAATAACTTAAAATTGGCAAATATGGGTGGGGAAAAGTAATGAAAATGGGTGGCAAATAATAGTGACAAAATTACATGGAAAAATAACATTTAAAAATATCATTTGTTTCTTTAGGGCATCTGGTGACCCCCTTAAAGTCTCTCGCGACCCCAGATGGGGTCTCCAGCCCCACATTGAGAACCACTGAATTAGAGGACCATTTAGGGAGTGAAAGACAAACCTTTTATTCATGGGAGATTATGACTGCAGGGAAAATCTCAGGGCGGTCTGCAGAATCGTACTGCTGAGGAAAACGCTTCTACCTCCTTTTTAGCACGGGCCAACTGAACCTGGGGGCGGGGCTAACTCCCCACATGACATCATGAGGGGAAAATCTGAGAAGGGCTTGTGGACAGACAATATTTTTGCTAGAAAAGCCTGAAGGGTACATTTGCATAATGTGACCTTTAAAAATGGGGAGGGGGTTTCTCTCAAACACTAAACCTTTGAGTTATTTATTATCCAACTTTAAAATGAAGTGTCCTTAACAGAAACCAGTTGATTACTCAGCTTCTGCTTTCGTTGCTGTGAATGAAGCTGTTTAATTTCACATGCAGACAGAAGTTTTTTTCTGATTTGTAATCTTGGTGACGTTGGATCGAGAGACTACAGTCAGACTCTACACTAACACACAGGAGGGACATCCATAACCCTGACCTCAGTGACCCCTCTAACCCCAGAGATGCGTCAGTGCTCAGGATCCCAGCAGAGACCGATCCTGGAAAAACCGGTGATGCAGGTGATGAACCTGCAAAGAAGAAAAGGTGCAGCAGCATCAAATCCAGCTCAGCAGGATCCCTTATCAGCGTGTCCAGCTCTGCTTAGTCCCAGAGCCGTGAGTCCAGCTCTGAGAAGCCAAGCCACCATGACTGCCTGCTCATTGATTCCAGTATGGAGGGTGAGGAGGAAGTGAGGTCTGATTCTGGGGAATGATCTGGACTGAGGAGGAGAAAATAAGGTCCTCAGGATGAGTCCACATGTAACAGACCCTTAAAGACTTTACAACAACAATCAAAATACACATTTTTGGGGGCTAGCTTTAATGCATTAAGATCTTTCTGCTGACAATGACAGACAAATGCTCCGTTGTTTCAAGTCATATAATTCTGCTACAGTCTAAACTACCCAGAGATGATGGCCAAACCGTTCTTTAACGTTCTTTACGAGCTGCTCCTGTTATTCCAGAGTTCTCTGAAGCTGTTCATAACTCTTTCTATAAACTCAACAAAAAGGAAGTCAGCAGTGCAGAAACATTTCCTTTCACTGTCCTGGCTCTCTTTTCTGTGACTTTTGCCTTTAAACTGGCCAAAGAGCTCCTGGCCGTCTGCCATCTGGCTGCTGCATGGAGCCGGTACAGAGACTGGGTCTATACTGGGGTGTACACTGGAGCCGCTCCATAATCGATACTGTGAGCCCCAATAATGAGCTCCAGCAGACACGGGGGAGCGCCTCAATGAGAGAGGAGGCTGGCAGTGAGCTTAAGAGTGAGCCGGGAACTTTTAAAAGGCTGACAGCAGCAAACTTCAGGACTTCAAACCAAGACGTACGGGTCACGTGTACTCCACAACCACAGGGACCATGGCGGTAAACATGGGCATCATTTTTACCACACATGCACAATACACTGCTGTCATGTACCCCTGAAGGTTTTCATACAGGGTAAATGAGTGTAAATGGACCACCATTATTCTCTGCCATCAGCTGTTAGCCAGATCAGCCAAAGCTCTGCTGCAGAGCTGCTCTCTGTCATCTCTCTGCAGTCCAGGTGTACAGCGCCTCGCCGCCACTGATGGTGAGCAACCTCACACTCTGGAAGTGTTTCTGGAGCGCTGAGCAGCTGGGGACTCAAGATCACAAAATGATGGGAGAATTGGGAGTTCATTGGAGTAAATATTAGGGTTGAAGGACTGTTTTAGACCAACATATGATTTTAAAACCAAAATCAACTCATTGCTAATGATCAATAGTTAAAAGCTGATGGTAGCGGTCTTCGGTCTTCAGAATCTGGATCACAGATCTTCTCTCCAGGCCTTGAAGTGTAAAAGAGTCAGACTGTGTGTGTGAGGGAGCCTTCAGGAGGATGATGTCTGACAGACCTGATCATCACTGCGCTCTCTGAGCTCCATCCTGGTGTCTGAAGGCCATCTGAGGGACAGAATCAAATCTGAGTTCAAGTTTGACCATGTTAGCGAGTAACCTTTGAAATCGCCCGTTTCCGTGTTTCTCGCTGGTGAATCCATCTCTCAAAGCTCCCGTCTGAACCGTTTGGGCCCAGTTAGAAAGTGACAGGACCAATCAGCGACGAGGGGCGGTACTTCAGAGTTGTGACGTAAGCAAGCGGTGACAAGAGGCGGTGGAATTATGGAGGAAGACATTAGGATGCTGCCAAAGCGCCAGTTCTATCAGGACTTGACCACATTTCTTTGTTAAAGGAAGAACAAAGAACAGCAGTGAGCTGTTTTCTTTTCCAAAAACCACAAAAGTCGAGTACTGACATGCCTACAGTCGCCATGGTTACCGTTAGTTCTCTATGGAGTTTATTCCTCGGTAACAGCTACGTCACATGTTTTGTTGCTCTGATTGGCCCGTAAAGATGTGACAGACAGAACGTTCATCCAATCACCCTCAGAGTTTCTTTTCAAAACCTCTGCCTGTCCCCAAACTCCGTCCATGGACGGTTTACCAGACGTGTGAAACAAATCCATCTGGGGTGCCAGAGGTTAGTGAGGTTAGTCAGTGAGGACACCAGAGAAAAACAAACATGTGGATGCAGGTCACAGAGACAGACGACAGAAACAGGTGATCCTGATGAGCACGAGGACAGAATCTGAAGTGTTAGAGCCTCGTCTGTAGCGTAGAGCTCAGCGGCGTTCTTCTGCTCCATCCTAAAGCGTCTGCCTCCTCATTGGCTTTAAACTTACATTCATGTAGGAAATGCTGCGATAAAACCAGAGCTTTCAGGGGAAACTGGAGATGAATGATAATGAGGCAGGGAGGATTTTGGTCTCAAAGCTAACTATGAACCGTATCAGGCTGTGTCAGCACTTTGGAGCCCTTATCTTAGAGCCGTTTTTCTGGAGCAGCTCTCATAATGAACTCAGTCTGACAGTAGTTCACAAAGAGGAGCCAGAGAGAGAACAGGAGCTAAACAGCTGTCTGCTGGTGTGTTTATGAGGTTGTAACTGATTGTCAGACATCAGTAATCGACTCCAGACAGTGACGCCTCATCCTGGAAAAAGTCAGCACCAAGAACATGATCATTCAGGCTGAGAATACTCACCTACTGCCCTGAAGGTGGCTATCTCCTATGTTTTAAAGGCCTCTAAGGATTCAAGGTGCCTCAGAAATAAAAACATTTTAACTTGAGAGAAAACGAAACCCTAAGAGGCAGTCATCAGTTTTGTTTCATGCATGTAAGTTTCCCATTTTAATGAAAGTAAGCACAGCTAGTGCAAATCGGTCTTTGTCAGGGCTAACCCTGGCCAGGACGTGTTGGCTTTTTAATGATTTGGCACTATTTTTGTGTTTGATGTGCCCAGTTTCCTCCTTTTTTGGACAGTTCTTTCCCCCTTTTTTCCAAGAGCACCCAATTTTGGTTTACTATTGAAGCGCCTCAGTCACACTGAGTCACCCCCTCCTTTGTTCCCGGTTTATTACTTTTATTTGAGGGTCAGATTGCTGATGAAACCACACCCTAACAGTACACACTTCCAAAGAGTGATCACCCATCTGGTCTAACTCTTGAAGACCTCCTAACAGGTTAAAACACTTTTCTTTTTTCACATTTTCATCTATAAAGTAATTCCACAGCTGTAGTTTGTCCTACAAGTGTGGCAGAGACCCCAGGCTGTCCTCTGTGGACCCTCAGAGAGCCCTGATGGGGCGAGACTCTTTGCTACATGGATGAAGGGTCTTTATGTCCACTTAGGCTACATGGAAATTCACTACATGCTCTGGTGTGGCGTATTCCCTGAACTCTACCAGGGAGCTGCTACTTTAGTGGACCTGTTATCAAAAATGTGTCACCTCGCTACCAGCGGGGGAATTTCTGCCCTTTAGTTACTCTGAGCGATTGACTGGCCAGTGGGATTTTTCACAGGGAAAAGCCATTTCAGAAACATATCTGTCAGCATTTTTGGAAGGCACAGATAAGAGTGTTACACCGGTGAGAAAGGAAGAAAGGAGAGGAAGGAGGGAGGAGGAGGGGAGAAATGACAGCCTGAAGCAGGAGCCGAGCATACCGATGAGGAGAAAGACAGAGGGTGAAGGAGAACAGGGGCACAGTGAAGCTGGATGGACGGACAGACAGGTGGACCAATCAGAGCGAGAGGAGCAGAGCAACAGGGGCACAGTGAAGCTGGATGGACGGACAGACAGGTGGACCAATCAGAGCGAGAGGAGCAGAGCAACAGGGGCGCAGTGAAGCTGGATGGACGGACAGACAGGTGGACCAATCAGAGCGAGAGGAGCAGAGGGGGATGAGAGCTGATGAACGAAATTGAAATTAGTCAGGTGCCGTTTCTGTAATGACACCAGTGGGAGATGATTACTGGGTAGGAAATAAAAGCCAGGTCTCCCAGCTTATCAGCATAGAGCCCCGACCAATCAGAGGCTTCTAGAAACCACTGAAACAAAGACGCCATTACTGCCAGTGAGCTGCTTAGTATTCTTATGAAGTTTCTACTGCTTATGTTTTGGGTCTTTATATAAATATATATACATAGAAGAGTAGATAGGACACGCCCCTTTGAGCTGCATGCCTACGGCGAGGCTAAGCTAGTGGGGGCAAAAGTGTCGGGGCCTACCATGGTTGTAGATGGCACGAAAACTAAAACAACAAGATGCCTGCACATTGTGCTGCATACGGTTGCACACTACACCGTACGGTTGAAACAAGGAAACTGGAAATAACCTTTCATAGGTAAAAATAGTTTTTGGCTCTTTTTTCATTATTAAATCTTGTTGAGAGCTTCAGTAACTACCTGGCTACTAGAAAAACACTAACGCGAGCTAGCAGCTTGACAGCCAAATACCAGACGATCAATAGTAGCTGTAGTATAGCTGTACATCAGCAGTAGTAGTATAAAAAGCCTTTAGACTCATAGAAGTAGTATCAGCATTTGTAATAGTATTACCAGTTGTAGCAGTGCCAGTATCAGCAGCAGTGGTTGGTGAACTACCACTACTAGTAGTAGTTATAGTATAGTAGAAATACACAGATTAAATATGTCGGACAAAGACTACATTACATTTCAGTCTAGTTTTAGTCATCACAGATCTATTTTTGTTAGTCTAGTTTTAGTCATCACAGATCTATTTTTGTTAGTCTCAGTCTAGTTTTAGTCATCACAGATCTATTTTTGTTAGTCTTAGTCTAGTTTTAGTCATCACAGATCTATTTTTGTTTAGTCATCACAGATCTATTTTTGTTAGTCTAGTTTTAGTCATCACAGATCTATTTTTGTTAGTCTCAGTCTAGTTTTAGTCATCACAGATCTATTTTTGTTAGTCTCAGTCTAGTTTTAGTCATCACAGATCTATTTTTGTTAGTCTCAGTCTAGTTTTAGTCATCACAGATCTATTTTTGTTAGTCTCAGTCTAGTTTTAGTCATCACAGATCTATTTTTGTTAGTCTCAGTCTAGTTTTAGTCATCACAGATCTATTTTTGTTAGTCTCAGTCTAGTTTTAGTCATCACAGATCTATTTTTGTTAGTCTTAGTCTAGTTTTAGTCATCACAGATCTATTTTTGTTAGTCTAGTCTAGTTTTAGTCATCACAGATCTATTTTTGTTAGTCTCAGTCTAGTTTTAGTCATCACAGATCTATTTTTGTTAGTCTAGTCTAGTTTTAGTCATCACAGATCTATTTTTGTTAGTCTCAGTCTAGTTTTAGTCATCACAGATCTATTTTTGTTAGTCTCAGTCTAGTTTTAGTCATCACAGATCTATTTTTGTTAGTCTCAGTCTAGTTTTAGTCATCACAGATCTATTTTTGTTAGTCTCAGTCTAGTTTTAGTCATCACAGATCTATTTTTGTTAGTCTCAGTCTAGTTTTAGTCATCACAGATCTATTTTTGTTAGTCTAGTCTAGTTTTAGTCATCACAGATCTATTTTTGTTAGTCTTAGTCTAGTTTTAGTCATCACAGATCTATTTTTGTTAGTCTTAGTCTAGTTTTAGTCATCACACATCTATTTTTGTTAGTCTCAGTCTAGTTTTAGTCATCACAGATCTATTTTTGTTAGTCTCAGTCTAGTTTTAGTCATCACAGATCTATTTTTGTTAGTCTCAGTCTAGTTTTAGTCATCACAGATCTATTTTTGTTAGTCTCAGTCTAGTTTTAGTCATCACAGATCTATTTTTGTTAGTCTCAGTCTAGTTTTAGTCATCACAGATCTATTTTTGTTAGTCTAGTCTAGTTTTAGTCATCACAGATCTATTTTTGTTAGTCTTAGTCTAGTTTTAGTCATCACAGATCTATTTTTGTTAGTCTTAGTCTAGTTTTAGTCATCACAGATCTATTTTTGTTAGTCTCAGTCTAGTTTTAGTCATCACAGATCTATTTTTGTTAGTCTAGTTTTAGTCATCACAGATCTATTTTTGTTAGTCTCAGTCTAGTTTTAGTCATCACAGATCTATTTTTGTTAGTCTCAGTCTAGTTTTAGTCATCACAGATCTATTTTTGTTAGTCTCAGTCTAGTTTTAGTCATCACAGATCTATTTTTGTTAGTCTCAGTCTAGTTTTAGTCATCACAGATCTATTTTTGTTAGTCTCAGTCTAGTTTTAGTCATCACAGATCTATTTTTGTTAGTCTAGTCTAGTTTTAGTCATCACAGATCTATTTTTGTTAGTCTCAGTCTAGTTTTAGTCATCACAGATCTATTTTTGTTAGTCTCAGTCTAGTTTTAGTCATCACACATCTATTTTTGTTAGTCTCAGTCTAGTTTTAGTCATCACAGATCTATTTTTGTTAGTCTCAGTCTAGTTTTAGTCATCACAGATCTATTTTTGTTAGTCTCAGTCTAGTTTTAGTCATCACAGATCTATTTTTGTTAGTCTCAGTCTAGTTTTAGTCATCACAGATCTATTTTTGTTAGTCTCAGTCTAGTTTTAGTCATCACAGATCTATTTTTGTTAGTCTCAGTCTAGTTTTAGTCATCACAGATCTATTTTTGTTAGTCTTAGTCTAGTTTTAGTCATCACAGATCTATTTTTGTTAGTCTCAGTCTAGTTTTAGTCATCACAGATCTATTTTTGTTAGTCTTAGTCTAGTTTTAGTCATCACAGATCTATTTTTGTTAGTCTTAGTCTAGTTTTAGTCATCACAGATCTATTTTTGTTAGTCTTAGTCTAGTTTTAGTCATCACACATCTATTTTTGTTAGTCTCGGTCTAGTTTTAGTCATCACAGATCTATTTTTGTTAGTCTCGGTCTAGTTTTAGTCATCACAGATCTATTTTTGTTAGTCTTAGTCTAGTTTTAGTCATCACAGATCTATTTTTGTTAGTCTCGGTCTAGTTTTAGTCATCACAGATCTATTTTTGTTAGTCTTAGTCTAGTTTTAGTCATCACACATCTATTTTTGTTAGTCTTAGTCTAGTTTTAGTCATCACACATCTATTTTTGTTAGTCTTAGTCTAGTTTTAGTCATCACACATCTATTTTTGTTAGTCTCAGTCTAGTTTTAGTCATCACACATCTATTTTTGTTAGTCTTAGTCTAGTTTTAGTCATCACAGATCTATTTTTGTTAGTCTTAGTCTAGTTTTAGTCATCACAGATCTATTTTTGTTAGTCTCGGTCTAGTTTTAGTCATCACAGATCTATTTTTGTTAGTCTCGGTCTAGTTTTAGTCATCACACATCTATTTTTGTTAGTCTCGGTCTAGTTTTAGTCATCACAGATCTATTTTTGTTAGTCTCAGTCTAGTTTTAGTCATCACAGATCTATTTTTGTTAGTCTCAGTCTAGTTTTAGTCATCACAGATCTATTTTTGTTAGTCTTAGTCTAGTTTTAGTCATCACAGATCTATTTTTGTTAGTCTTAGTCTAGTTTTAGTCATCACACATCTATTTTTGTTAGTCTCGGTCTAGTTTTAGTCATCACACATCTATTTTTGTTAGTCTCAGTCTAGTTTTAGTCATCACAGATCTATTTTTGTTAGTCTCAGTCTAGTTTTAGTCATCACAGATCTATTTTTGTTAGTCTTAGTCTAGTTTTAGTCATCACAGATCTATTTTTGTTAGTCTCGGTCTAGTTTTAGTCATCACAGATCTATTTTTGTTAGTCTCGGTCTAGTTTTAGTCATCACAGATCTATTTTTGTTAGTCTCGGTCTAGTTTTAGTCATCACACATCTATTTTTGTTAGTCTCGGTCTAGTTTTAGTCATCACAGATCTATTTTTGTTAGTCTCGGTCTAGTTTTAGTCATCACAGATCTATTTTTGTTAGTCTCGGTCTAGTTTTAGTCATCACAGATCTATTTTTGTTAGTCTTAGTCTAGTTTTAGTCATCACACATCTATTTTTGTTAGTCTCGGTCTAGTTTTAGTCATCACACATCTATTTTTGTTAGTCTCGGTCTAGTTTTAGTCATCACAGATCTATTTTTGTTAGTCTCGGTCTAGTTTTAGTCATCACAGATCTATTTTTGTTAGTCTAGTTCTAGTTTTAGTCATCACAGATCTATTTTTGTTAGTCTCGGTCTAGTTTTAGTCATCACAGATCTATTTTTGTTAGTCTCGGTCTAGTTTTAGTCATCACAGATCTATTTTTGTTAGTCTAGTTCTAGTCTAGTCTAGTTCTGGTCATGGAAGAAAAGGCTGTTGACCAACGTTTTTAGTCATAGTTTTAGTTGATGAAATGATCACTGTGCTAAACAAGGGTAATTCAAGAACCTATAGAATTCTACATTTTGCGCTATTTTTTTACCTCAGTTTTTGAACTCAGTGTATTATCTGTGATACTGTGAATTAAGCAATGTTGTTAAAATAGAACCAGTGCAGAATGGCATAGAAAAAATTGATTTATTTTGAATACTGAGTATTAAAGACTCTGCTGAGCGAGGCTGTTGCCTGTCTCATCCTTTCTCTACTTTTTAACAGGAACCTTTTCTGTTTATGGGTGCTCAGTGTGAGACCTGTACCATATAGCCCAGTGAAGACGGAGGCTCCATACATGTCCATGTAAACCACAGATCCTGAACCTTCAGACCTCAGTCTGACCACTGTTCCAGATCTGTCAGTACAGCTGAGCCTTAATTTTATTCACATTTTGTAGTTTATAGACAAAATGAAGAGCTGGTCTGTTCTTCCAGCCAAATTATCTGAGAAGAGAGAGAAGCACAGTGAATACAACATTTAACCCTCAGAGGACGGCGTTGTCGTATACACAAGAAGAGACCCTTCTTATGCTTATTATGTCAAAAAAGGCTGGGAGTTGGCCGCGGGGCTAACAACCCCACCCCGTAAAACATCACCCCCAAGGGAAGAAGACGAGGCCAACCAAAAGACCCTGATGGCTGGATCTCCAGTCTGACACCAAAAGCCTGGGATACACCTGGTCACAGATAGAGAAGAATGAGTGATGGAGTACTCTGGAGGTTCCTTGTTGACGGTCTGACCACAGCAGGGGTGTCAGACGACAGTAATAAAATAAGTTAACACAGAGAGGCTGTGATTGGTTTCTGATGTCACTGTGGACAGGAAGTGACAATCTAATCAAGTGATTTGTTCAGTTTGCTAAAGGTTCTGTCATGTGGTTCAGGCAGGCAAAATCCAAAAAACAAAAGGAGAAGGACCCAAAACGCAGATAAACTAAAACTGATTTAATAAAACAAAAGAACTACTGAAAACTAAAACACTGGAAACAAAGTCTATGAAACAAAACAAAATCCACAGGAGCACGAGGAAGCACGAGGAATAACAACAGGAGTAGCAACAAGGGATGACATCTACAATGAACCGACACAGACACAGGGAGACACAGAGCTTAAAAGCACAGGGAGTGATTAACAACGGAGGACAGGTGTGGACAATCAGACACAGGTGGAACTGGTGAAGGTAATCACAGTGGAGGGAAACTCAGGCAGGAAGCAAAACTAGAATCACACACAAGGGAAGGCAAACTACAAAATAAAACAGGAAACATGGAACCTAACACAAGAAGCACACGAGGACTGAATGACAAAACTGAACACTAGAAGATGAACAAAAGAAACACAGGAGGATACAAAGAACCAAACACAAGGAGGGAAACTAAAACACAGGGAGTAAAACTAAACATGAGACACAGGGAATGTAAAACTAACATGAAGCAGGAAATTACTAAACATGAAACACGAGGAGTAACACTAGACATGAAACAAGGAATAAACTAGACATGAAATACAAGGAGTAACTAAACATGAACATGAACTAACATGAGGCACAAAATACACAGAAACACAAGGACTACAAGAAACACCTAAGAACCAAACACCAGAAATATACAAACTAGAAAACCCAAGTATAATGTAAAACTAAAAACATGGAAATCACAGAACAAGGAAAACATGAGGGATCAAAACTAAACACAGGAAATACACTAGAAAAACTCATAACCTAACAAATCAGAACCTGGATCATGACAGAACCCCCCCCTTTAAGGGACGGATTCCAGACGTCCCACAACAGAAACAAAACAAAACAGTCCAAGATAAGTAGGGTGGGTGGGGGGGGGGCATCGAGGAGGCCTAAGAGTCCAGGTGGGCTGTCAGGGGGCAGCCCAAGTGGGCACGAGAGTTCTGGTGGGCGGCCTGGAGGCAGCCCAGAGGGGCATGAGAGATCTGGTGGGTGGCCCGGAGGCAGCCCAGAGGGGCACGAGAGTTCTGGTGGGCGGCCCGGAGGCAGCCCAGAGGGGCACGAGAGTTCTGGTGGGCGGCCAGGGGGCAGCCCAGGAGGACACGAGGGTTCAGAAGGGCGGCCAGGGGCAGCCCAGGAGCACAGTTAGGGGTCTGAACCTCCGACTGACCCAGGAGCAGAGGTCTGGATGGCCACAGACAACGAACCAGGAGCTTGGGTCTGGACAGCCACAGACAGGAAACCAGGAGCTTGGGTCTGGACGGCCACAGAAGAGGAACCAGGAACTTGGGTCTGGACGGCAACCAATGAGGAACCAGGAACTTGGGTATGGACGGCAACCGATTAGGAACTAGGAGCTGGGGTCTGGACAGCCACAGACGAGGAACCAGGAGCTTGGGTCTGGACGGCCTCCAGCGAAGAATCAGGGTCTGGGGTCTGGACGGCCTCCAGCGAAGAGTCAGGATCTGGGGTCTGGACGGCCTCTGGCAGGGAGTCAGGATCTGCGGTCCGGACGGCCTCCAGCGAAGAGTCAGGATCTGGGGTCCAGATGGTCTCAGGCGATGGGGAACCATGAGCTGGGGCCGGGATGGCCTCAGGCAGGACAGGAAACAGACAACGCTCAGCCGGGACAGGTGGTTGACAGCGCTCTGCAGGAACAGGAACCAGGCCGCACTCAGTGGGCTCAAGAATTAGACGACGCTCGGCAGGCACAGGAATCAGATGACGCTCGGCAGGCACAGGAACCAGACGACACTCGGCAGGCACAGGAACCAGACAACGCTCGGCAGGCACAGGAACCAGACGACGCTTGGCAGGCATAGGAGCACAGTTGGGGGTCTGAACCTCCGACTGGGAGCCAGGATCAGAGGTGGGGTTCAAGACCACTCATGTGGAGCCAGGAGCAGAGGTCTCCATCAGGACCTCCGACAGGGAGCCAGGAGAAGAGGTCTGGACGGCCTCTGAGGACGACCTGGGAGCAGAGGTCTGTACGGTCTTTGTCGATGACCCAGGAGCAGAGGTCTGGACGGCCACAGACGACGAACCAGGAACTTGGGTCTGGACGGCCACAGAAGAGGAATCAGGAACTTGGGTCTGGACGGCCACCGATGAGGAACCAGGAACTTGGGTCTGGACGGCAACCGATGAGGAACAAGGAGCTTGGGTCTGGACAGCCACAGATGAGGAACCAGGAGCTTGGGTCTGGACAGCCTCCAGCGAAGAATCAGGGTCTGGGGTCTGGACGGCCTCCAGTGAAGAATCGGGATCTGGGGTCTGGACAGCCTCCAGCAAAGGATTGGGATCTGGGGTCTGGACGGCCTCCAGCGGGGAATCAGGGTCTGGGGTCTGGACTGCCTCCAGCGGGGAATCAGGATCTGGGGTCTGGACGGCCTCCAGCGGGGAATCAGGATCTGGGGTCTGGACAGCCTCCAGCAAAGAATCAGGATCTGGGATCCAGACGGCCACCGGCAGGGAGTCAGGATCCGCGGTCCGGACGGCCTCCAGCGAAGAGTCAGGATCTGGGGTCTGGACGGCCTCTGGCAGGGAGTCAGGATCTGCGGTCCGGACGGCCTCCAGCGAAGAGTCAGGATCTGGGGTCCAGATGTTCTCAGGCAACAGGGAACCAGGAGCTGGGGCCGGGTAGGCCTCAGGCAGGACAGGAAACAGACAATGCTCAGCCGGAACAGCGCTCTGCCGGAACAGGAACCAGAAGGCGCTCAGCGGGCTCAGGAATCAGACGACGCTCGGCAGGCACAGGAACCAGACGACGCTCGGCAGGCACAGGAACCAGACGACGCTTGGCAGGCACAGGAACCAGACGACGCACGGCAGGCACAGGAACCAGACGATGTTCGGCAGGCACAGGAACCAGACGAGGCTCTGCAGGCACAGGAACCAGATGGCGCTCAGCGGGGACTGGTGGCTGACGGCGCTCTGCTGGAACAGGAAGCTGGCTCAGGGTCACTGGATGCAGCATGCTGAGGCTCTGGATCACTGGATGCAACATGCTGAGGATCTGGATCACTGGGAGCAACATGCACCTGAAGATTTGACTGCTTTTTTGTTAAATTTCAGAAAAAATGTCAGGTTTGTTCAACTTTTAAGCTAATCATTGTCTGAAATGAGCAAAACATGTTTGCTTCAATCAGTAGCTAGCAGTGAACTGCAGAAGTCCCTGACTGGAAACTTACAGCAGATGTGCTTGAATACACAGCCTTTAATATGAAACACTCAGTGTGACTGTGAACCACCTGGTTTCATCCTCATAAGTGCAGTCATACAAAGTTATCACAAAGTCAAAGATAACAAAGACCACCCTCTAAGGGGACGGATGTGATTGTCATTTTCAGAAAATTCTCCCCTTGAATGTTGTACCAGGGTGTTCTGATGAGCCCAAACTGCATCAGTACTGTGACATATGTCCAAAAGGTTGCCCCCATTGTTTCAAAGTACAGACCCACACAGGCAGTGGCCAGACTCATGTGGACATGCATCTCTCTCTCTGCCTCTCTCTCTCTCTCCTTCCTGCAATGGATCCAAGATGGCGCCTGTGCTGGCACGCCGTCTGTCTCGCTCCCTGACTGTTGTGTTTCCTGTTGCCCTGTTTCTACTGCTTCATGCCTACCAAGATGTGGCTGCTCTATTGATATATGATCGCCAGACTCTCTTCAAAATAAGAGATTCGTCAGAGACCTTATTGCTATCTGATCGCTTATCATTTGACCAGATAAAACTTCCTCCTGTGTTGGCGGACATTCCCGATCACCTGCGCCAATTGCCCTGTGTCTCTCCCAGGAGGGAGCACGGCCAGAAGCCACAATCCGCCGGCACTGATCACCGACACTGGCTGCCTTGCCCATTTCCACTTCACCAGAAAAAGTGCACCAGAAGTCGGGGGAAACGAGCCGGTGTGCTTGTCTGACTCAAGGCCTACCTGAGAGCCTCTTCTTCGACCGATTCATGCTCTGGATCTGCTCCTCCTGTCCGGTTCTTAAACTGCCGGTGGATCCGGACTATTTTCCCGGAGCCATCGCCGCTGCTGCTGTCACCGGTGACCAGGCCTCTTTCCGCGGCTGTGCTGTCAGCCTCATGCCGGCGTCCTCGCTGCGGCGCTTACCATGGCAACCTCCGACAGCTGAGACGCGCTACGCCGTCAGCTGGCTCGGAGCGAAACCTTTGCATGGCTCTCCTCAATGCCAGGTCAGTAACGAACAAAACTTTTCTCTTAAATGACTTCTGCATCACCCGCAAACTGGATATCATATGTGTGACGGAAACGTGGATCAATGCTGGTGACTATACTCCGTTCTCCAAACTCCTTCCTCCGGATTGTTCGTTCTTTAGCACGCCCCGCACAACAGGCAGCGGCGGCGGCGTGGCCACTGTGTTTAAATCCGAACTTCAGTGCTATTTTTCTCAGCCCAGGAAGAGCTACTCCAGCTTTGAGCTTCAGCTCTTTGAACTGAAATTGCCTTCCCCCGTCCTCTGCGTTGTTGTATATCGTCCGCCAAAGTACAACAAAGACTTTATAGATGACTTTGCGGATTTTCTGTCTGGGATTGTGGTGAATTACGACCATATTTTAACCTGTGGTGATTTTAATACTCATGTGTGCTGCGAATCCCGACCTCTGGTTAGAGACTTTTTAAGCCTGATAGATTCTTTTGATTTTATCCAGTGCGTATCTGGCCCAACACATGAAAAGGGGCATAGCTTAGATCTCATCCTATCGTATGGTTTATCTGTCTCTATTAATGAAATATGTGCTACCACATGTATTTCTGATCATCTGCCTGTTCTGTTCACCCTGACACTGTCATGTCCAGTGGATAAACCAACTGCCCCCGTGTGCCACCGGCGCGCTATTAGTCCTTTAATCGCCGCTCAGTTTCGCACTACTTTTAATGAGTCTTCTCTGTGTAGATCCCCGCTTGATGATAAGTGTGGTCTCAGTGCCTATGAGATTTTAAATGTTTTTAACTCCACATGTACAGAGATCTTGGACTGTATTGCTCCTCTCAGGCCTATCCGTCCAAAAGCATTTCCACAGCCATGGTTGAATGAATCAACACGCACTCTTTGACATGCTTGTAGGCGTGCTGAGAAATGGAAAAAAGACAGACTCACTGTATCCCGCCAAATTCTTCAAGGCTGCCTGTCCGACTATCAGAGAGCTGTCAAAGATGCTAAAACAGCCTACTTCTCCACCCTAGTGGCTAACAATAGCCATAAGCCTCAAGTCCTATTCAATGTTTTGAACTCTCTTTAAATCCTAGTGATGTCTCTCCTCGTGTACCAACACCTACTGTGTGTAAAGACTTTTAACAATTTTTTATCAGTAAAGTTGCTGCCCTCAGGCCAGCTCACACAGGTGCCAGGCCCTCCTTAGACATTGCTCCTTCTCTGCGCTCTGCTACCTTTGACCAGTTTGAGCCTCTGTCCCTCTCCCAACTCTCTGATTTAGTTCAGCATCTGCGTCCTACTAATTGCCCCTCAGACACCATTCCCCCTCGTCTTCTCAGAGAAGTATTCGACTCAGTTGGAGCTAATGTTCTGTTGCTGATCAACACCAGTCTTAGCTCCGGTTATGTCCCTATAGCCATTAAGCACGCTGTTGTCAAACCCTTAATCAAAAAGAAAAATCTTGATCCCTCCAACTTATCAAATTTCAGGCCTATATCACAGCTCCCCTTTTTATCAAAGGTCTTAGAGAAAGCAGTGTATGTCCAGCTGCAGTTGTTTCTAACCCAGCACAACATCCATGAAAAGTTTCAGTCAGGCTTTAGACCCAGACACAGTACTGAAACTGCCCTGCTAAAAGTTTTTAATGATTTGCTTTTAGCTGTTGACTCCGATAGTCCTGCCGTTTTGATGCTCCTAGACCTGTCCGCCGCTTTTGACACTGTAGCCCATGGAATTCTCCTACAGCGTCTCGAGCACTATGTAGCCATCACAGGCTCTGCCCTCTGCTGGTTCAGGTCCCACCTGGCAGAGCGAACATTCTATGTACGGTTAGGCCACACTTCCTCAGATGTGGCCCCGCTGACTTGTGGAGTCCCTCAGGGCTCCATCCTGGGTCCTATTCTTTTTCTCCTGTACATGTTGCCACTTGGGGAT